>NW_008359075.1:2548165-2555378 GCF_000622305.1 Nannospalax galili
ACCTGTTAACTCCATCCAGACCAGGGGCTCCAACAGCTCTTCTGGCCTCCACCCGAGGCTTTGCACGACACCGGTGCACTCACATACATGCAGGCAATACACTCATACACATAAAATAAAAATAATAAACAAACTATTTTTAAAAATAATGTTTTTGAAAGTAATTAGTATTTTGAAATGTTTTGAAAAATAATCAATTTTGAAGCCCTCTTCTGACCTCCGAGGCTTTGCACGACACCGGTGCACTCACATACATGCAGGCAATACACTCATACACATAAAATAAAAATAATAAACAAAATATTTTTAAAAATAATGTTTTTGAAAGTAATTAGTATTTTGAAATATTTTGAAAAATAATCAATTTTTTTGTTAGCTGAAAGTCAAAATGTCTTGGGCATCTTGACAGCCTATTCTGTGCCAAAGGTCAGAGATGCCGAAAGTATTTTGGGACTACTATCTAATTTCTTAAAGATTTTAGGGTTTTTTTCTTCAGATGAGGAATTTTAAAGTATCAAAAAGCTCCAAAAGGGGCTGAAAAGATGGCTCAGTGGTTAAGGGTACTGACTTTGAAGAGGATCCAGGTTCAATTCCCAGCACCTACAAGGCAACTAACAGCTATCCATTAAGTACAGTTTAAGGGGATCCTATGGCCTCCTCTGACCTCTGCAGGCATTGCACAACATGGGTATACTTACATATATGCAGGCAATACACTGATATGTCTACAAAAAAATTTAAAAATAAAAAATAAAATACTTTTTAAAAGCCCCATAAGATTAACTGGTCAAAAAATAAAATCTCGAATCTGTCTTTCTGAAGACCCACCTTTCCAGTTTTACTGGTCCATCGCCTGTTAATTGGGACTTACCCTAGTAAGGTGACTTCACTCTAAGTTATGCTAAAGAAATGGGTGGAATACCTAGTGTTAATGAGATGATGACCTCTTCTTTGCTCAGAATTTTGCATGCTAGAGTAGTTCTTGTGGACCTGATTCGCAGACATGTGGCTTTTCATAAGTAGTCTATGTTTCTGAAATCTTCAGCAAAGCTTAATCGCTCTCATTTTCATCTTTAAATTGGAATCTAAGCATGCTTTCCTTAACACTTTGGGCTGCCTCAATGTTTGGGTTTCTTTACATTTTCTCTAAAGCTTCTTTCTCCCTACCGTGTGGCTGCCAAGTACCCACCAAGTGTCTGAGCTGCATGTAGGCTCTAAACCAGCATAGCATCATGACTTCTTACTTTTCCCCTCCGTTCTTCCTTTTAGGGCACTTGGTAAGATTCCCAGATTTCCTTCCTTGATGATTTTTCTTTAAATTCCAGTGGAATTGTTCTAAAGATTAAAATGGAGAAATATTATTTTGACACAACAATCATTAAGTCACACCACCTGTAATTACCTGCACAGAGCACACCCAAGACCAGCACTATCAGTCATCAGTCAAGAAAGGAAGAAATGCCTTACAATTTACCTTTCAGCTATTTGCTCTTACTAGATTCTGGGAGAGGGAAGAATTACTATCCTTGGTTACTGCTGAACCTACCAGGCCCCAGTGCAGAGCTCCAAATCTATGATCTGGCTAAACTCAGTGGGTTACAAAATAAACAAAATAAATATGAGCATGAGAGAGAGATTTGTGGGGAGTTGGAAGGATGGTGACGTGTTGTAGAAAAGTGGAGGTGAGAGGAGTCAGTATGCATAATACAGGTATAATAAATTATAAAAAAATTGGATCACTGATAAAATATAGTGCATCAAGAAGTATACCACAAACCAAATCCTATATCCTTCTGAAGTCTTCTCAGAGAAAATTCTCAACATCAGAATATATTTTAGATAAAAGCCTTGGCAGAGAGGATTGACAGCCTTACAGATTCCACAGACGTCATGAAAACTTTTCTTTAATTCCTACACTTGTTTTTGGAAATTTTGACTTTGTATTTCATACAAAACAATCTGCATCTTTATAGTCGCTCCCTATCCATGCCTTCCCACCCTCACCCCAACTGAATTTCATGCATTATGTCATTTATGTTGAGGCCTAGCCAGTCAAGTTACTGTGCCCAGATATTCCTCAATGCAAGTTCATTCACTGGAGTCTAGTCAGCCTATCTAGAGTCACTCCTTTAAGAATATCCATTGTCACTCACTCAACAGTAATAAGTTTCCAATAGTTCTTTGCTTAAGGTTCAGGCTTCCCTGCCCATTCCCCAGTTCTACACTGGGTTATTGTCTGCTTGAGTTTCTATGGGTCTTGTGCATGCTGACACCATTGCTGTAGGTTTATATGACCAAGGTCCAAGAAGCCTGTAAGATTCTGCTTACATATGGTCATTTGCCTCCTCTTCTGGCTCTTACAACCTTTCCACACCCTCTTCCACATGGTCCCTGAGACCTAAGTGGGTGAGTTCAATAAAGGAGTCCTGTACAAAGACCCATACTCTGCTGACTTATTCCCTATATTTTGAGCATTTGTGGCCTTTTGTATTCATTTCTCTCTGTTGCATGAGAGAGTTTCATTTATGAGAGTTTAGAAATGCATTATTAGTCTCTCTACACCTTGTTCCACTATATTCCATGAGCCATAGGTTTAGAGTTTCATTGCAGATGTGTCGCTTAGGGTTGAGCATTTCACAGACAGCTATTCTCTGTGTATAACCAGTTGTGAAACCCTTCCAACCATGTGTATTTTGCTATGTTTAGGTATTAGTCACTTTTCTGTTGCTGTGATAGAAACACTGACCCAGGCAATTTATAGAAGGAAGAGTTTATTTGTGATTATGGTTCCAGGGGAATTACAGTCCATCATGGCAGGGAAGCATGGTGGCTGGAGTTGGCTGGAGCAGGAGCAGCAGAAGCTAAGCTCTCACATCATCACACAGGCACAGGAAGCAAGAGGGTGATGGAGATCTGGCAAGGCTTAAGAACTCTCTAAGCCCACCCCAGGTGACATGCTTCCTCCAGGATAGCCACACCTTCTAAAACCTCCCCAAACTGCCATTATCTGGGAACAAAATGTCCAAATGCTTGGAGCCTATGGGGGACATTTTCATTCAAACCACCACAGTTTACAATACCACACATGTGTTCCCTTTCATTGGGTGGACTTTAAGTCCAATTAGGTAGCTGCTGATTGCCCTCAGGAAAAAAGTACCACTATTGCCCTAGTATGCTTTGCTGTGCCAGTCATTTTTGTGGTTCTTAGGCCTTAAAGCTTGAGCTGGAACTTTGATTCATGTTCTCCCTTAACAGCGGGCAGTGTCCTCCAAAATTATGACAGCTGTCCTTCAGGGAGGTGGTTTCCAGGTCAATTCCAGCTCCATTACTCCATGTCCTGTGTCCAAAGTATGTCCTACCTTCAGTACTAGGGTCTTAACTTCAAGTTCTGTAAGGCAATCAAGGACTATGGTAATAACTTGTGTGATTTGGGGTTTCTTGGACTACATTGGCCAAGAATTCAAAGGCAGGTTTCTCCTGTCTGGTACTGTGTTCCTTACTTTATATCCTTCAACTATGCCCATGGACTCATTGAGAGATATTGTAATTTTTCAGTAGGCTTTTGAGTGAATAAATTACCTTCTGGCTTTCCACATCAGCTAAGCATTACTTAGCTCACCTCCCTCTACCTCTCTAACTTCCCTCCTCCTTCCATAAAGTACCATAATTTTCCCCGTTTCACCCTTGATAATACCAATCCCTTATGCTCCCACCTATCCTGAGTTCCTTCTGTCTCTTTACACCCATGGGTCTTTGTATAAACCCCATCTTCCCCTCCCAGTTAAATACCACAATTTACCAATTCCCCTCTTGGTAACACCTGTCTTCTATTTTCCTCTCTCAAGCTCCTTCTTTCCATTTACCTCATTTCCTTTCCATTTCCCTGGCTCCTGCAGTTACATCAGAATATATTCTCACATATAAAGATTTGGTGCTAAGATCCACAAATGCAGGAGAACATACATCATATGTTCTTCTGAGTCGGGGTTACTTCAGTTAATATAACATATTCTATTTCCATCAATTTACCTTAAAATTTCGTGATTTTGTCTCTACCAGTGAGTAGAACTACATAGTGTAAATGTACCACATTTCATTATTGAATTGTCAGTTGAGGGACACTTAGTTTGCTTCCATTTCTTAACTCTTCTGAAAAGTGTAACAAAAAAAATGGGCATAAAAGTATCTCTGCAGTAGGATGAGTCTTTTGGGTATATATCAAGGAGTAGTGTAACTGGACAATATAGTACGTTCATTTGTTTTTTAAGAGTTCTCCACACTGCTTTCCATATTGGTTGTACCAGGCTACAATCCCACCAACAGTGAATGACTATTCCCCTTTCCCCACATCCTTTCCAGCATCTAGCATCATTTGTTCTCTTGATCTTAGCCAGTCTGACTGGGGAAAGATAAAATCTTAAATTTGCTTTAGTGTGCATTTCCTTAATTATTAAGGAGGCCAAACACTTTTTAAAGCATTTCTTAGTCATCTTTATTGCTACTTTTGAGAACTCTCTGTTCAGATTCATAGCCCATTTTTAATTGGGTCTTTTGTATTCTTTCTTCCTTTTTTGCTGAGTTCTTTATTTATTCTGTATGTTAAGCTTCTGTTGGATTTGCTGTTGGTGAAGATTTTCTCCCACTCTGTGGGTTTTCTCTTCATTCCTTGGTTATTTCTTTTGCTGTACAGAAGACTTTTAGTTTGTATTTTGTAATAGGCACTTTGTATGTCTTTGATCTTCATTATGGAGTAATTTGCTAGCCAGTTTTTCTTTTTTTTAACTTAAAAAAACTTTATTGAGAATTTCATTCCATTAACATGGGAAGTAACTCCGTCTCCTGGTGTTTTCCTCAATCACTTTCTTTAATGACTTAAAATTTTCATTGTAGAGATCTTTGGTGTCTTTCATCAGATTTATTCCAAGATATTTTAATTTTTTTGTAGAACTTGTGAAATGGAGCATTTCCCTGTATTCTTTCTCCAATTTCTTATTAGGCTACTGATTTTTGTAGATTGATTTTATAACATGCCACTATACTGAAAATGTTGATCAGATCTAGTTTTCTGGTGGAACTTTTGGGAACGCTTAGGCATAGTATCATATCACCTTCAAAAGTGATAGTTTGACCTCTTTTTTTCCAATTAGTACTCCATTAATTTCTTTCTCCTGTCTTATTGCTATAACAAAATTTTCAAGCACTATGTTGAAAAGGAGTGGAGATAGTGGACATCCTTGTCTCGTTCCTGATTTTAATTGGAATGATTTAGTTTTTCTTCATTTAGAATGATGTTGGATATGGGTTTGTTGTATATAGCTTTAATTATATTGAGGTATGTTCCCTCCAGTCAAATTCCCTCTAGGACTTTAAACATAAATGCATGCTGAATTCTGTCAAATGCCATTTCTGCATCTATTGAGATGACAATGTGGTTCTTGCCTTTGAGTCAATTTATATAATTAAAGATATTTATTGACTTGCATATATTGAACCATCCCTGCATTTCTGGGATAAAGCCTACTGGATCATGGTGAATGATCTTTTTGATATGTGTCTATATGCAGTTTGCAAGTATTTTGTTGAGAATTTTTGCATCTATGTTCATTAAGGACATGGGTCTTTGGTTTTCTTTTTTGGTTGTGTCTTTACCCAGTTTGGGTATTAGAATAATGTTGGCTTCATAGTAGAAATTTGGGAGTTTTCCCTCCATTTCTATCATTTTGAATAATGTAAGTAGTATTGGTTGGAAGTCTTTTTTAAATGTCTGGTAGAATTCTGCTGTAAATCCATATGGGCTTAGGATTATTTTAGTCTACTGTTTCAATTTCCATATATGTTATGGGTCTGTTTAAACTGTTGATTTGTTCTTGGATTAGCTTTGGTGTTTCCCATGATTTTAGATATCTATTCATTTCTTTTAGGTTTTCAAATTTAGTAGCATATAGGGTTTTAAAGTATTCCCTTAAAGGTTTTTAAAATATACCCTTATAATGCTTTGGATCTTTTGGGTGTCTGTTGTGATATTTTCCCTTTCATCTCTGATTTTGTTAAAATATTTCTTTTGGTTAACTAGGCTAAGGGTCTGTCTACATTGTTTAGCTTTTCAAAGGAACAGCTATTAGATTCATTGATTCTTTGTATTGCTTTCTTTGTTTCTATTTCATTAATTTCTGCTCTGATTTTTGTTATTTCTTCTCTTCTGCTAGGTTTGGGTTTCATTTGTTCTTGCTTTTCCAGTGCCTTGAGTGGCAGTGTTAGGTCATTTATTTGGGCTCTTTCCAATTTTTTAATATAGGCACTTAGAGCTATAAACTTCCCTCTCGGGACTGCTTTTAATGTGCCCCAGAAGTCGTGTTGTGTGTATTGTCCTTTTTGTTGAATTCTAGAAATTATTTTATTTCTTTCTTAATTTCTCCTTTGACCCACTCATTGTTTAGGAGTGTGTTGTTCAGTCGCCATGAGTTTGTGTAGTGACTAGGGCTTCATCTATTGTTGATTTTGAGCTTTATTGCTTTGTGGTTCAATAGAATGCACGGAATTATATCAATTTTTTTTTTATTTGTTGAGGTTTGTTTTGTGGCTCAGTGTGTGGTCAGTCTTTGAAAAAGTTCCATGAGGTGCTGAGTAGAAAGTGTATTCTTTGGTGTTTGGGTGGAATAATCAAAAGATGTGTTAGGTCCATTTGATGTATGGAATCATTTAATTCAGACATCTCTGTGTTTATTCTTTGTCCAGTTGACCTGTCTAATGGAGAGAGTGGGGTATTGAAGTCCCCTGCTATTACTGTGCTGTGGTTAATCTGTGTCTTAATGTCATGTAGTGTTGTTTTATGAATTTGGGTGCACTAGAATCTGGTGCCTATATGTTAAGGATTTTAATATCTTCTTGGTTGACTGTTCATTTGATCAGAATGAAGTGACCCTCCTTATCTCTTCTGATTAGTTTTACTTTGAAGTCTGTTTTGTCAGCTATTAGAATTGCAACCCCTGGTTGTTTCTTAGTGCCATTTGCTTGGACTATTCTTTTCCATCCTTTTACGTTAAAATAGTGCCTGTCCTTGAAGGTGAGATGGGTTACTTCCAGACAGCAATTGATGGATTTTGTTTCTTAATCCATTCACTTAGCCTGTGTATTTTGACTGGGAAGTTTAGTCCATTGATATTTAAGGTTATTATTGAGAGGTGTGTATTGGTTGCCATCATTTTGATTGCTG
>NW_008359076.1:0-829 GCF_000622305.1 Nannospalax galili
GACCCATATCCTTAATGAACATAGATGCAAAAATTCTCAACGAGATACTTGTAAACTGCATACAGACACACACCAAAAAGATGATCCACCACGATCAAGTCGGCTTTATCCCAGAGATGCAGTGATGGTTCAATATATGTAAGTCAATAAACATCATAAACCATGTAAATGAACTCAAAGACAAGAACCACATGGTCACCTCAAGAGATGCAGAGAAGACCTTTGACAAAATTCAATATGCATTTATGTTTAAAGTCCTAGAGAGAATTGGCCTGGAGGGAACATACCTCCAAATAATTAAAGCCATATATAACAAACCCACAGCCAACATCGTTCTAAATGGAGAAAACCTGGAAGCATTCCCACTGAAATCAGGAACCAGTGAAGGCTGCCCACTATCTCCACTTCTCTTTTACATAGTGCTTGAAGCTCTTACAAGACCAATAAGACAAGAGCAGGAAATTAAAGGAGTAATAATGGGAAAAGAAGCGATCAAATTATCCCTTTTTGCAGATGATATGATATATCTAAGAGACACCAAAAATTCCAACAGAAAACTGGAAATTATTAGTACATTCAGTAAACTGGCAGGTTACAAAATTAATCTACAAAAGCCTGTAGCCTTTCTATATACCAATAACAAGAAATCAGAGAAAGAGTATATGGAACCATTCACTTTCACGAGAACCTCAAAAAAAAAAAATCTTGGAATAAACCTGATGAAAGACATTAAAGACCTCTAAAATGAAAATTTTAAATCTTTAAAGAAAGAGATTGAGGAAGACATCAGAAGATGGAAGGACCTCCCATGCTCATGGATTGGAAGAAT
>NW_008359076.1:3528-4191 GCF_000622305.1 Nannospalax galili
ACCTCCCACTAAGGGGACCACTTATGCTTCCCTTTCCCACTTATATTTGAACGTATCCATTTGATTTGATTTGAATTGATTTGATTTGATTTGGTCAATGACATGGAGCAAATTAAGCAGAACTGAGCTTAGACCTTCAGAGATAATATGAATTTTCACTTCATTTCCTGTACCTCTACCATCATTATAAAATACATACCCACAGCTACCACTGAGCTAGAGAGGATGGAGGTAAATTAGAGCAGAGTCACTTCAGTGAAATTTATATCTCTGAGTTTGTGGGTGGTTTTCTAGGTAGAATCATGATGGTGCTTAACAGACTGACTCAACTGTGAACCTAGAAACTTGCACCCACTTCTGAAAGAGATGAACTCTTGCTCTGGAGTATGTTACTGAATATGTTAAATTTTTAGTGAAATACTTCTAATCATATAGTTATTAAAAATTTAAAAATGATTAAAATGATAATTATATTAGTAGATGTGAAAAACATTACCATTGAAATTTACCTGATGACTTTATATCCATGCTCAGATGCCAAGGAGCTCAGAAAGTAACTGACTGTGACCAGTAATACTCATATATAGAGAGATTAGAAATGCATGTGAAAACGTCTCAATGTCAATTGCCTTAAAATGAATTTTTCTGTATGAAACTGTGTAT
>NW_008359076.1:4425-5131 GCF_000622305.1 Nannospalax galili
ACTGGAAAAAAATTAACCTAAAAAATTGAAGTTTTTGTTTGTGAAAGGAATTTCTTTCTTTCTTTCTTTCTTTCTTTCTTTCTTTCTTTCTTTCTTTCTTTCTCTCCTTTCCTGCCTTCCTTTGTTTCTTCCTCTATTTTTTCCCAAAGAGTTGTTATTTATGTGTGTTATTTGTTGTTTTATGTGTAGATATGGCCCAGGACTCGATATTTACTGGGTCTCATAAGACCCAAGTAAAAACCACGGAAGGAGCAGCTCCTCCTGCTCTACAATGTGAGATGATGTGAGACTGGATAGGTGGTGTCTTCAGCACAGGAGGGTTCTTTCATAACCAGGAAGGAGCACTGATGGAGAACACCATATGCTTTTCAGTTGACTATTTACTTGTGTTAATATGTTTAAAAATTTTTATTTCCTATAAATATTTTAAAAAATTTAAATTCTCCAATTTTTAAATTTCAAAGAATATTTTTTTGGATTTTCCTACAAGTTTGGAATCTGGCCATAGACCTCAAGGAAAACTTTTGCCTATCTTTATTGTAATTTGTTGAGGCAGATTTAATTTGTTAACTAAGGTCGCTTCTTTTAAAACTGATGTGCTGAACTATCTTAAGTGACGTTATGCCCACTTTGTTCTTTCCATGTATTGGAAGTTATGGAGGAAAAAAATACTTATGCTTTTCCTGCTTTGACCACTTCCAGTAAG
>NW_008359076.1:5252-7521 GCF_000622305.1 Nannospalax galili
TTGACAGAGGTTATAACTTGTATCTTGTTGAAGAAAGTGCTTACATCTGTCTTTGCTTTCTTTAATCCTAATATACAATATTTTCTGCTTATTTTCATACTTCTAACCTATATACCATTCCACTCATTCCTATTCTGACCTTAATCTCATTCTTCATCCACTTTCACATCACTACTTGAATATACTCTGTATATTGTATATATTTATATAAACATACTATTTATATTTTCTGAAACTAGGATGATAATATTCCCATCTCCAAACCTTACAAGTGAAACGTGGCAAGAGAACAGTACTTTTTCTTGCAGTTGAACACCAAGACTTCCACCAAACTATTATAATGTGTTAGAGTCAAACTTTCCCTTGAACATAAATCCAAATGGATACAGTTCACTAGAATTCACATGAAATAAAGACATAAACAAAAGCAGTGGGAAGGAGGCGGGAAGCATCAAGCTGGAGGGCATATTTCCCAACCAATGTGCAGAATACAGCAAGAAATACAAAAACTGCAGCTTGTCAACACCAGAAAAGAAAAATTATGAGGTAGTTCAAATGCAGGAAAAAAGAGTTGGGAGTCTTACTTTTTCAAGTTTAATTTATTATTTTTATTTTAGTGTATGAGTGTATTGTCCACATTTGTGTAAGTGTATGTGTTTAGCATTGCCCACAGTGGTCAGAAGAAGGTGTTGGATTCCCCTGGAACTGGAGTTACAGATGGTTGTTAGCCACCATGTTGGTCCTGGGGAATCAAACCCAGGTCCTCTGAAAGAGGACTTAACTGCCGAGCCATCTCTCTAGCCCCTAGAGTCTTATTTTTAAGAGGGTTCTAAGACCAAATAGAAGACTCAAGTGAACAGATAAGGAATTTAATTAAGGAATTAAGACCTAGAAAAGAAACTTCTCAAATCGATTCAAGTTATAGTCAAGAAAGCTATGAAACTGGACAAAAGAATCAAAAACTTGGAAGAAAAAACGTTTAAATATGGAGGAAAGTTCAGCAAGGAAATAGAGACAGTGAAAAAAAACCCCAGAAATTCTAGAAATGAATCAATAAAATGACATGATTAAAAGCATTATCAACAGACAAGGTCAGGCAAAAGAAAGAATATCAGGGACAGAGGATAAGGTCAAGATAGTAATGCATGCAGAAGAAAAATCAGTGAACCTGACTCAAACTACCAAGAATTCTGGGATACACTGGAACCCAAACTAAAGAGGGAAGAAGGAGCTGAGATAAAGTCAAATGGCTTCTACAATCTAAACAATGAAATTATAACTGAGAATTTCCCTAAACTAGAGAAAGAGACATTCAAAAAGAAAAAGTATTTAGAATCCCAAGTAGACATGACTAGAAAAGAAATGCTCCACAACATATCAGAATTAAGCTATCAAGAATACAAAGCAAAGACACAATACTAAAAGCTGTAAGGAGAAATACTGGTTAACATACAAAGGCAGAAACTTCAGAATAACATGAGATCTGTTGTCATCAACCTTAACAGCCAGGAAAGCATGGGATGATAATACATTTCCAGCCCAAAGAAAATGTTGGAAGAACCCACTAGAACTTCTGGGATACAGAGAAGGCAATCCTAAGAGGAAAGTTTATTGCTTTAAGTATTCACATTATGAAATGAGACCGATGTCAAATAAATAACCTAATGATGCACATCAAAGCCAAAACCCCCACATAGCCAAAGCAATCTCAAATAAAAGAGCACTGCCAGGGACATCACCATACCAGACTTTAATCTATATCACAGAATTATAGTAATAAAAATAGCTTGGTATTGGCACAAAAACATATCGGAAGATCAATGGAACAAAATAAAAGACCCAATCATGAATGCATGCAGTTATAGCCACCTGATATGTGACAAAGGTGCCAAGAACACATACTGAAGGAAAGAAAACATTCAACAAATGATTCTAGCAAAATTGGATCTCCACATTTAGAAGAATAAAATTAGACCCATACTATCACCGTGCACAAAAGTCAACTCCAAATGTATCAAAGACCTTAATGTGAAACCTGAAACGTTGAAACTGTTAGACAAAAACAGGCAATGTACTTTTTTTTTATGGGGCTTTTTGCTACTCTAACATTCCCTGCTCTGAAGAGGTAACCCTAAAATCTTTTAGGGATTAGAGAAAGGCTTCCAAATATTTTTGACATTTTTGGCCTGTGGAACAGAGTATGTTGCTAAGAGGCCCAAGGACATTGTGACTTTTAGCCAAGAAACTGGCTACTTTTCTTTGGGGTCTT
>NW_008359076.1:8322-16174 GCF_000622305.1 Nannospalax galili
AAGTATGGCTATTAAACATCCAAGAAGGTTAGTTCTACCAGTCTAGTACTTTTAATTACCATGTGCTATGTAGATAAAGCTTGGGTAAAAACCAAATGTTCTCAGATAAACCTTGACTAGATACATTCTAAGATAAACCTTGACTAAACTAAACTATGAGCTTAGAAATTTTAAAATTATGTGTATATTATTTTTGTCTCATCTTTTATATATCATAACTAACCTAACCAGACCTTCATCACTTTCTTAGGCTTTCTCATTTTTCCTATTTTGGAAAATGTCTCCATTCCCATATCCTTATAACATCTCTTACATTCACATTTTCTTTTTTAAAAAATAATTATGAGACATAATAGCTAAAATAAAACAAATAAGTTTTCCATCTGTGGTGAGACTTCTTTTCCTGGGGATACTAAGCAATGCTTACTCCCTTTTAAGGTTCTAGTGTCAAGCCAATGTTTGATTAACATTTTACTGGGGAACCAATGATTATTTGAGGTTGCTTACCAAGATAACTGAGGGGTTGCTGAGGTGTATGTATGACCTGAGGGTATACACACTGAAAAGCCTTTACACAGCATGGGTCATGCCTTCTCTTCCTAGCCTTCCCCAGATTGTATACTTTAGCCCTACCCAAATCTAGGAGGCCATGTGTGATTAGGGACAAATTACATACAGTCAGCTGGGAAGAGTGGCTGGATAATCCAGTGAGGGTCCAATGACCCTGCTTGGCCCTCCTTTAATGAATGGGCACAACCGTCAACAAGCCCAGTTGTGACAATATTGAGCAATCAGGCTTAGCCGAAGTCATGATAATGGTAGGTGTTTCATCCAGAAGGGACTGCTGTATAGCATCATCTTATTAAAAGGACATGAAATTTAAAGGATTTGGTACTAGGATCCACATATGAGGGAGAACATAACGTCTTTTTTTTTTCTGAGTCTGTGTTACTTCACTTAGTATAATAGTTTCTAGATCCATCAATTTACCTGAAAATTTCATTATTTCATATTTCTTTACTGCTGAATAGAACTCCATTGTGTGAATATACCACATTTTTGTTAGTCAATCGTCAGTTGAGGGGCACTTAGGTTGCTTCCATTTCTTAGCTATTGTGAAAAGAGCAGCAACAAACATGGTTGTACAAGTGTCTCTACAATAGGATGAGTCCTTTGGGTATATGCCAAGGTCATAACCAGGTCATGTGGTAGGTTCATTTTTAGTTTTTTAAGAGTTCTCCATCCTATTTTCCATAGAGGTTGCACGAGATTGCAATCCCACCAGCAGTGAATGAGCGTTCCCCTTTCTCCATATTCTCACCAACATTTGATTTCATTTGTTGACTTGATCCTAGCCAGTCTGATTGGGGTAAGGTGATACCTTAAGGTGGTTCTAATTTGCATTTCCCTAATTACTAATGATGTTGAACACTTTTTAGGTGTTTCTTAGCCATCTTTATTTCTTCATTTGAGAACTCTCTTTAGATCTTTAGCCCGTCTTTTCATTGGGTGATTTGATTTCTCAATTCTTCATTTTTTGAGTTCTTAATACATTCTAGATGTTAAACCTCTGCCAGGTGTGTCACTGGTAAAGCAGTTTCCCATTCTGTGGCTTTTCTCTTCACTTTTTTCATTGTTTCTTTTGCTGTACAAAAACTTTTTAGTTTAATGAGGTCCCACTTGTTGACTGCTGACTTAGTTCCTGAGCAACTTCTGTCCGATTTAGAAAATCCTTTCCTACACCTATATCCTGTAAGTTACTCCAATATTTTCTTCTAATAGCTTCAGGGTTTCTAGTTTCACATTGAGGTCTTTGATCCATTTGAAGTTGACTTTTGTTCAAGGTGAAAGATAAGGAGCTAGTTTCATTCTTCTACAGGTGGAGATCCAGTTTTTCCAGCACCATTTGTTGAAGATGCTGTCTTTCCTCCATTGTGTGTTCTTGGTACCTTTGTCAAATGTCAGGTGGCTGAAACTGCATGTACTCGGGTTTGGATGCTCATGATGTTTCATTGATCTATGTGTCTATTTTTGTGCCAGTACCATGATGTTTTTATGACTATGGCTTTGTGGTATATTTTGAGATCTCATATAGTAATCCCCCAGCATTGCTCTTTGTGCTCAGGGTTGCTTTGGCTGTCCAGGGTCTTTTGTGCCTCCATTCTAATTTAGGTATGCTTTTTCTAATTCTGTGAAGTATGTCATGGGGATTTTGATTGGGATTGCATTGAATATATATATATTTTGGTAGGATGGTCGTTTTCACAATATTAATTCTTCCAATCCATGAACATAGGAGGTCCTTCCATCTCCTGGTATCTTCCTCAGTCTCTTTCTTCAACAATTTAAAATTTTCATTGTAGAGATCTTTGATGTCTTTGGTCAGATTTATTTCAAAAAAATTTTTTTTTGCAGCAATTGTGAATGGGAGCATTTCCCTGTGTTCTTTCTCCAATTGCTTGTTATTCGTATATAGAAAAGCTATTGATATTTTTGTTGGTTGATTTTATAACTTGACACTCTACTGAAAGTGTTGATCAGTTCTAGGAGTTTTCTGGTGGAGCTTTTAGGATCACTTAGGTATAGTATGATATCTGGAAAAGTGATCGTTTGACCCCTTCTTTTCCAATTAGTACTCCTCTGATTTGCTTCTCGTGTCTTACTGCTCTAGCAAGAGTTTCAAGCATTATGTTGAAAAGGAGTGGAGATAGTGGACATCCTTGTATGGTTCCTGATTTTAATGGGAGTGCTTCCAGTTTATCTCCATTTAGAATGATGTTGGCTGTGGTTTTGTTGTATATAGCTTTAATTATGTTGAGATATGTTCCCTCCAGTCCAATTCCCTCTAGGACTTTGAACTAACATCAATTCAGGTACAGTTTAAGTGTGTTTAGTAGTGGAAGGTGATCTGAGAAATTGCAGGTTGTGAAAATGTCATGATAGTTAAGGTAACACAAGGAGGTACAGTTCCAGAGGGTATGTGTCAGTTGAGGGAATTATGTGGTTTGCAAGTATTTTGTTGAGATCTTTTGCATCTATGTTTATTAAGGGTATAGATTTATAGTTTTTGTTTTTGATTTTATCTTTACCCGGTTTGGGTATTAGAGTGATGCTGGATTCATAGAAGGAATTTAGGAGTGTGCTCTCTGTTTCTATCATTTTGAATAATTTAAATAGTATTGGTTGGAGGTCTTCTTTAAATGTCTGGTAGAATTCTGCTGTCAATCCATCTGGGCCAGGGTAAGTTAGGAGGCTTTGTATTACTGTTTCAATTTCTTTGTATGTAATGGGTCTGTTTAAACTGTTGGTCTCTTCTTGGTTTACCTTTGGTGGGTCCCATGATTTTAGATATCCATCGATTTCTTTAAAATTTCAAATTTAGTAGCATATAGGTTTTAAAAATATTCCCTTACAGCCAAGTGTGGTAATGCACACCTTTAATCACAGCACTTGGGAGGCAGAGGCAGGTGGATCTTTGTGAGTTCGAGTCCAGCCTGGTCTACATAGTGAGTTCCAGGACAGCTGGGGCTACAGGGAGACCCTGTCTTAAAAAGCCAAAAAAAAAAAATTCTCTTACAATGATCTAGCTCTTTTGGGTATTTGTTGTGATGTTTCCCACGTCATCTCTGATTCTGTTGATTTGGATTTGCTCTTTCTTTCTTTTGGTTAACTGGGATAAGGGTCTGTCTATTTTGTTTAGCTTTCAAAGAACCAGCTCTTAGATTCATTGATTCTTTGCATTGTTTTCTTTGTTACTATTTCATTACTTTCTGCTCTGATTTTCTTATTTTTTCTCTTCTGCTGGGTTTGGCTTTCATTTGTTCTTGCCTTTCCAGTGTCTTTAGTTGCAGTGTTAGGTCATTTTTTTGGGCTCTTTCTGATTTCTTAATGTAGGCACTTAGAGCTATAAATTTCCCTCTTAGGAATGCTTTTAATGTGTCCCAGAGGTTGTGTTATGTTGTATTGTCATTTTCGTTGAATTCCAGGAATCCTTTTATTTCTTTCTTAATTTCTCCTTTGACCCACTCATTGTTTAGGAGTGTGCTGTTCAATCACCACAAGTTTGTGTAGTGACTAGGGCTTTGGTCCAGTGTTGATTTTGAGCTTTATTGCACTGTGGTCTGATAGAATGCATGGAATTATTTCAATTTTTTTTTGTATTTGTTTCAGTTTATTTGTGGCCTAGTATGTGGTCAATTTTTGAAAAAGTTCCATGGGGTGCGGAGTAGAAAGTGTGTTCTTTGGTACTTGGGTGGAATATTTGAAAGATGTCTGTCAGGTCCATTTGATGTATGGTATCATTTAATTCAGATGTCTGTTTATTCTTTCTACAGTTGACCTGTCTAATGGAGACAGTGGGGTGTTGAAGTCCCTTACTATTACTGAGTTGAGGTTAATCTGTGTCTTAAAGTCCTGTAGTGTTGCTTTTATGAATTTGGGTGCATCAGAGTTTGGTGCATATATGTTAAGGATTGTAATATCTTCTGGGTTAACTGTTCCTTTTATCAGAATGAAGTGACCCTCCTTATCTCTTCTGATTAGTTTTACTTTGAAGTCTATTTTGTCAGGTATTAGAATTGCAACCCATGCTTGTTTCTTAGTGCCATTTGCTTAGAATATTCTTTTCCATCCCTTTACTTTAAGGTAGTGCCTGTCCCTGAAGGTGAGATGGGTTTATTGCAGACAGCAAAGAGATGGATTTTGTTTCATAATCCATTCACTCTCCTTCCTCTATTCCTATAATCTGTAGATTTGGTCTTTTCATTGTGTCACACATCTCTTGCATATTCCATTCCTGTGTTTTTAAAATTTTTCCATAATCTTTGCTTGAGCTGTCCAATTCTTCAACTTTATCCTCCAGTGTAGATATTCTGTTTTCCATTTCATTCATCCTATTGGTGAGGCTTTCCCCTGTTGTTTCAAGTTGGCTTATTGAGTTTTGTACTTCCTTCTTTATTTCTGCCTGGGTTTTCGTCAATGTTTCTTTTTTGTGAATTCATTCAGAAATTTATCCCTATCTTCTTTTAGTTCTTTGATTATTTGTTTGTGTGTTTAAATTCATTGAATTCCTTGATTATGTTTATGATTGTTCTTTTAAATTCAGTGTCCTGGGTTATCTCTAGGGGTTTCTCCTTGTAGAACTCTTCTACAGGATTGTTGGGGTTTGATGGGGACATAGTGTTTTGGCTTTCCATTTATTTTGGCATGTGAATTTCTTTTGTTGTTTATGATTCTGATGTAAGAATTAAGTTGAAGTACGCTTCTGTTTGTATTATTGGAGTGCCTAGATCCTTTATTTATTTGTTATGTAAAGCTGGTTGATAGAGTGTTCAGGTTCTCTCAGGTTTAATTTGGAGGGAACTGATGGCTTCAGATCAGCTATTCAGGGGTACTCACAGAAGCCCAATTCAGGTTCCAGTCAGGTACATTCAGGATTCCTTCACCACATGGAGGCAGGATCCAGGTGCTCTCAGGCAATCCCCTGCATCCTCAGCCCCTATGGCAGAGGAAGTCCAGAGGGAGGCCAGAACTTGGCACTCTCTGGTGGTCTGCTGCGATCAGAGCTGCTATACTGCTACACTCATGGAGGTCAGAACCCACCCTCTCAGGGTGTCTGCTAGTATCTCAGCCTTAGCCCACCAAAGCCAGACCTGGGGCCTTGAGCGGGGCCTCACAAAATCCAAGGTAGGGGGATGGGTATGGAGCAATTAGGGGAAGCTCACCACTACCTGGAAGCAGGATCTAGGGGCTCTCCAGCAGTCCCCTGAGTTCTCAGGCCCCCTGCTTGAGGGAGGCCAGATAATTGAACAGCCATATTTGTTGCTACTGTTTTCACAAGAGCTAAGAAATGTAAACTACCTAAACCTTCTTCAATGATGAATGGATAATGAAAATGTGGTATATTTTTAGAATGGTGTTCTGCTCGATAGTAAAGAAAAACAAAACCATGAATACGCAGGTAAATAATAGAATTAGAAACTGTTATAATAAGTGAAATAACACAGACTAGGAAAAGCAAGTGACTTATGTTCTTATTTGTGGATTTGAGCTCCAAATCCTTAGATGTGAGTAAATATCCTAATGTAACCACAGGAGCCATGAAAATGGAAAAGAATAATGGGAGTAAAGGGAAAGAAGGAGCTCAAGAGTGGATGGTAGGTATTATCAATGATGTATTAGTCAGGGTTCTCTAAAGAAACAGAACCAGTAGAATGAATATATATATGTATATGTATAGAGATTTACCAGCTAAGTAGTCCAAGTAGTCTGAGTAGTCCAAAAATGGCTGCACCACACAGGAGAGGCTGAGAATCTGTAGTCGCTCAAGTCTGGATGTCTCAGTAGTCCTAATCTGGCACTGAAGGTCTGACAAATTACAAAAGATCAGCTAGTCTTCAGTCTACAGCAGCAAGATGAACTCACCAGAGCGAGAGAAGGCAAGCATCAAGAAGACTGGCTTTCTCCTCTGCCTTGGTCTTTTATACCGGCTGCCATCAGAAGGTAATGCCCACATTTAGGGTGTGTCTTCTGGCTTTAGATGATAAAATCAAGAAGATCTCTTTCATTTCAGTTAATCCCAGATCCAATCAAGTTGACACCCAGGATTAGCCATCACAAGTCTACCCCTTGTCAACTTGACACACAATAGCTTCTCTCTATGTCATGCTTAATTTTCAAATGAAAACAAGGCTGAGGTCATAATTTCACCTAACATGATATAACTATCCCATTGTACAATGATCAAAGCATTATATATCTTAGAGCACGTGATAAGGTCTTTGAGGAATGCTGAGTCCTTTAGTGTCTCATAACCCAATATAATCATATAGGTTCACAACACTTAACCACTTAATACATCTCAATTACACATTCAGAAAAGAATTACTCAAGTATCTGCTTAACATATGTGTATACATGCACAAGCCTATTCTTAACCAAATAGGACAAAAATACTCATGTCAATTACAATCTACGTTTCTGCAACTGGTCACGTGGCCTAAGTTGGTATTTGTAACTGCCTTCCTCTATGACCCATTCTGTATTTCCTCCACCATCAGCAGGCACCTCTGCAGGCCTTGGCTCCCTGGAGGAGTGACCCATACTTTCATCCCTGAAGGGTCTGGGCCATTTGTTGTACTGTCTGGATTGGGTTGTTGCAGTTTCCCACTGACCTTAATCACAGGCCATGGTAACACCAAAAGTCGCCCTAAGGAATCTCCTGCCTTCCAAATATAATCTTCATTACCACCATTGTGGAGAACAAGTCCAATTTCCCCCTGGTAGTCTGGGTCAATCACCCCTCCTAATACTGTTATTCCTTCCTTAGCCTGCTGACTTAAGGGCATCAGAAGCCCAAAGTGTCCAGGGGGAAGTCTTAGCTTCCAGTTCAATGGAATGTTTATTGTCTCTCCTGGCAGAAGCACTCCCTCTTCTGGAACCAAAACAGCCAAGCCAGTAGAGTGCAAAGTCAAAGATACAGGAAGCAAGAATTTTCATAGAGGGTCACCAGGGGTGATAGTGAGTGGGGTCATTCCCACTTCCACCCCTTGATTCCTGGACCCATGAATCCTGGCTATAGAAGGAACTGTAATGTATATTGGGCGCTGATTCAAAGCATACACTGCCTTCTGGAGGATCCTGCCCCGGCCCTCGAGGCTATTGTCACCTAATTGGCACTGTAACTGTGTATTTAAGAGACCATTCCATCGTTCTACCAAGCCAGCTGCTTCAGGATGGTGGGGAACATGGTAAGACCAATGGATTCCATGACCATGGGCCCATTGTCACACTTCTTTGGCTGTGAAGTGAGTTCCCTGGTCAGAAGCGATGCTGTGTGGAATACCATGACAGT
>NW_008359076.1:16259-21630 GCF_000622305.1 Nannospalax galili
TCCTGTAAGGACAAAACGCTATCCCCTCCAAGATGGAAGTGGTCCAATGTAGTCACCCTGCCACCAGGTTGCAGGCTGGTTGCCACGGGGAACAGTGCCATATCGGGGGCTCAGTGTTGGTCTCTGCTGTTGGCAGATCTTGCACTCAGCAGCAGCTGTAGCCAGGTCAGCTTTGGTGAGTGGGAGTCCATGCTGTTGAGCCCATGCATAGTCTCCATCTCTGCCACCATGGCCACTTTGTTCATGGGCCCATTGAGCAATGACAGGGACAGCTGAAGAAAGAGGCTGACAATCCACAGAGTGGGTCATCCGATCTACTTGATTATTGAACTCATCTTCTGCTGAAGCCACTTTTTGATGAGCATTTACATGAGACACATGTATGTTCACATCCTTTGCCCATTTGGAGAGATCTATCCACATATTTCTTCCCCAAATGTCTTTCTCACCAATTTTCCAATCATGTTCCTTCCAAGTCCCTGACCATCCAGCCAAACCATTGGCTACAGCCCATGAACCAGTATATAATCACATTTCTGGCCATTTCTTCTTCGAAGCAAAATGCACGACCATATGCACTGCCCGAAGTTCTGCCCACTGTGAAGACTTTCCTTCCCCAGTGTCTGCCAGGGGTTTGAACCAGCGACCCCCAGGGAGGTGATGATTGGGGATGGATAAGCATGCCGTTCACCAGCCCACGCCACCCCCAATACCCAGGGACACTCAGATGCAATGGGGAGACTAGTCAGGCAGGTACTCATTTATTACAGGTATTACAGAGCTTATAAAGGCACCTGGAACTCCCCCCTCCCCGCCGAGGGTGTATCTTAAGGATGGTCATGCACTGATCATGCACTCCTCAGCAGTGCAGACATATTCTTCAGACTTTCAAAGCAAGCCAGGCTGTGCCCCAGTAGCTTCCTTTTGGACCTATGCAAGGTGGGGCCTTTAGGTCCCCACATATCCCCCTTTTTATTTTTTCCTTCCTCTAATCTTATGCATTTTTGCCTGTCTTAGGTTGTGTCACCTCTGATCAATCCTTGCCCATCATTGGATCATGCACTTGGCCATGTGCATGTCCTGTCTTAGGAGTACTTTTCATGGGACATCTTACCCATCTTTGGTTAAAATACATCATGATTAAGGGCAGCCATGTGGGTAATGCCAGCCTGTGACAGTCTTAGTCTCTGCCTAACTTGGTTAGCCAAGCATGGGCAACCGGAGGGGGTCCTGGGGGAGTCTGTAATCATGAGGAGGTGGGCCGTGGCAGTTCCAAGGGTCCTCTGTTGCCCAATTATCTGGTAAAGAAACTTAAAGATAAGCATTATCAAGAGAAACAAAGAAAGTCATGGAGTAGGACAAGTTGAAATACTTCTGACACCATGTACCTTTTAGCCAATCAGCCAGTTGTCAAAGAGGCTTAATGGTAATGAAGCCAAGGAACTGGGTCCTTCACCTCAGATGGATATAAGTAAAGAGGAATTTTGTCTCATGAACTGCTGTCCATGGACCATCATGCTAGTCAGTCGGATCCTGGCCTACCCACTTAAGGTTTTTCACAGGAACCCATATGGGGTTTGAATCTTCTGTAGGGTAGATATACCCAAAGCCTCGACCCATGGTTAGCAATGGATCTGGACATTTCCATTGCCCTGTAATGGGATCCTTCCATCTTACCCGTACCTCAGGTCTCTGCTCCTATTGTCCCCAATGCTTCTGAAACTGGGATTCCAGCCGATTTTTTTAAAAATTAAGAACATTAATAGTGAATAAGGCCATACCCAACTGTTGTGGGGGCTTATTCCCCCTTTTTGTTTTTGTAATTGAATTTTTAGGTTTTGATGGTTGCAAAGCACTGGAGAAAATGAGACTGAGAATATTTAGAGGAATTCGGCCCCCTAAGATGATGTAAGAAAATAGGGCTTCTCTCCCTTTAAGGAGTATACGAGTCTGAATACTGTCAGAAAGCAATGGCTATGAGTTCCTTGAATTGAGCTGTTTTTTGTTTTTTCCACATCTGCCCCAGTCAGTGAAAACATTGTAGGCTTTACTAAGGACTCCCTTGGCCTGGGATTTGGTGAGTGCTGCTGTTTGCAGGGCTGTAGCACTCAGGGGGCAGGGTGGTTCCCTGGCCACCCACCAAATTGAAGGGGCAGGGCCCCTCCCTGAGCCATCTTCCCCTGGGCCTTTTCAGCTGTCGGTGTACTGCCAAAGGTGGTTTTCTTTGTTTTTTTTTTTTTTTTTTTTTTAAATGCAGCTGGCGGCCACTTGCAGGCTGGAGAGTGGTCCCCGCCCAGCTTTCACATGAGCCCCTGACTTGCACCGTTTGCCGGCCATGGGGCAGTGCCCCGCCCGGCTTTCCCATGGGCCCTTGACCCGCTCACGCATTAGTTCAAGGTGGGTGGGGTGGGCAGCTTTCGCCGCCAACCCCGTGCACTCTGCTCCACCCTGCCCTTCTGCCCAGGAGGCTCTGAAGCTGGCCAGGGCACGCCAGAGGTGCCGCTTGTTACTTTGGCCACTTTTGGTTTTACATCTGTTGTATTTTTGCCTTCTTTCTCAAACCCTTCCCATGATTCCCACATATCCCCAGTAAAAACATTAGCCCCAAGTAGCCAGGGAGCCAAATGAATCACCTCTGCCCAAACCTTTTGAGCTACGGGATCTGACAAATCTAATCCCCTGCTTTTAAGCATATCTCTCAGTGCTTTTAGTGCCAGGCCTTCAAACTTAAAAGTTGCGTTACCCATTTTTAGGATCTTGCTTACCCCGAAACTCCAATTGGTCCCAATCCATTTCCTTTCTTTCTTCCTTCTTTCTTTTCTTCTTTTCACCTTCCTTCGAGAGCCACGTTGAGCGCCAGTTGCCGGGGGTTCGAACCAGCGACCCCTGGGGAGGTGATGATTGGGGATGAGTAAGCACGCCATTCGCCAGCCCATCCTGCCCCTATTACCTGGGGACACTCTGACACAACGGGGAGTCTAGTCAGGCAGGGGATCATTTATTGCAGGTATTACAGAGCTTATAAAGGCAGCTGGAACTCCCCCCTCCCCTGCTGATGGTGTATTTTAAGGATGGTCATGCACTGATCATGCACTCCTCAGCAGTGCAGACGTATTCTTCAGACTTTCAAAGCAAGCCAGGCCACATCCCCAGTAACTTCCTTTCGGACCTATGCAAGGTGGGGCCTTTAGGTCCCCACAAGTGTCCTTCAGGGTTGTTCCAGAAATTGGCTGTAATGCTTTCTCCTTCTAAGCAAAATGTGCGACCATGCGCATTGCCTGAAGTTCTGCCCACTGTGAAGACTTTCCTTCACCAGTGTCCTTCAGGATTGTTCCAGAAATTGGCTGTAATGCCACAGCTGTCCACTTCTGAGTGGTGCCTGCATAGGGTGCAGAACCATCTGTAAACCAAGCCCTAATCGTCTCTTCCTCAGTCAACCAATCATAGGGCACAACCCATGAGGCCATAGGTGCATGCTTGAGAACAGGAGGCATTGTAACAGGAGTAGGAACCATAGGCATTTGGGCAACTTCTTTACATAACTTGCTTGTGCCCTCTGGGCCTGCTCGAGCCTGATCAAGTATATACCACTTCCATTTGATAACGGATTGTTGCTGTGCATGGTCAGATAACACCCAGCTCATGATGGTAAGCTCCAGTCTCATGGTGACTTGGTGGCCCATTATCAAAAGTTCAGTTTCCACTAAGGCCCAATAGCAGGCTAAGATCTCTCTCTCAAAGGGAGAATAGCTGTCCACAGATGAAGGCAAAGACTTACTCCAAAATCCCAATGGCCTCCACTGTGATTCCCTTATGGGGGCCTGCCAGAGACTCCAAACAGCATCTTTATCTGCCACTGATGAGTCAAGCACCATCGGGTCTGCTGGATCATATGGCCCAAGGGGCAGAGCAGCTTGGACATCAGCCTGGACCTGTTGAAGGACCCTTTCCTGTTCCAGGCCCCACTCAAAGGTAGCTGCCTCCTGAGTCACTTGATATATGGGTTGTAGTAACACACCCAGATGAGGAATGTGCTGCCTCCAGAATCCAAACATGCCCACCAAGCATTGTGCTTCTTTCTTAGTGGAGGGAGGGGCCAAATGCAACAACTTATTCTTCACCTTAGAAGGAATGTCTCTGCATGCTCCACACCACTGAACTCCTAGAAATTTCACTGAGGTAGAAGGCCCTTGAATTTTGGTTGGATTTATTTCCCAACCTCTCATGTGCATATGCTTAACCAACAAGTCCAGACTGTCTGCCACCTCCTGCTCACTGGATCCAATCAGCATAACATCATCAATATAGTGGACCAGTGTGATATTTTGTGGAAGAGTCAGGCAATCAAGATCCCTTCGAACTAAGTTATGGCACAGTGCTGGAAAGTTAATATACCCTTGAGGCAGGGCAGTAAAGGTATACTTTTGGCCTTGCCAGCTGAAAGCAAATTGCTTCTGGTGGTCCTTATGAACTGGTATTGAGAAGAAAGCATTTGCCAAATCAATAGCTGCATACCAGGTACCAGGAGACATATTAATCTGCTCGAGTAAGGAAACCACATCTGGTACAGCAGCTGCAATTGGAGTCACTACTTGATTAAGTTTTTGATAGTCAACTGTCATTCTCCATGACCCATCTGTCTTCTTCACAAGCCAAATAGGAGAGTTAAAGGGAGATGTGGTAGGAATCGCCATCCCTGCATCTTTCAAATCCTTGATGGTAGCACTGATTTCTGCAATCCCTCCAGGGTTGCGATACTGTTTTTGGTTCACTATTTTCCCTGGCAGAGGCAATTCCAGTGGTTTCCATTTGGCCTTTCCAACCATAATAGCCCTCACTCCACAGGTCAGGGAACCAATGTGGGGATTCTGCCAATTCCTAAGCATATCTATCCCAGTTATACATTCTGATATTGGGGAAATAACCACAGGATGAGTTCGGGGACCCACTGTCAGTTGGACTTCAGCCAAAACTCCATTTATCACCTGATCTCCATAAGCCCCTACTTTAAGTGGAGGGCCACAATTCTTTTTAGGATCTCCTGGAATCAGTGTCAACTCAGAACCAGTATCCAAGAGGCCACAGAATGTCTGATTATATCCTTTCCCCCAATGTACAGTTACTCTAGTAAAAGGCCACAGATCCCTCTCGGGAAGGATGGGTGAGAGGTGAACAGCTTGACTCTTTGGTACTGTGACAAAGTCCTTCCTCAAGGGCACCCTGCCTTCCCTTCATTCAAGGGGTTCTGGGTCTGTAAGCTGTCTCAAGTCTGGAAATTGGTTGACTGAGCGAGATTCTCTGTTGCTACGATCCAATACTGACTTCCTGTCATTTGTCCTAGAGCTTTTCTGCTAATACGGATCAAATAAAA
>NW_008359076.1:22663-29299 GCF_000622305.1 Nannospalax galili
CACCTTAGCTCACAGGATAGAGTCTGAGTAGTCCAACAATGGCTGCACTACACTGGAGAGGCTGAGAATCCGTAGTTGCTCAGTCCATGAGGCTGGATGTCTCAGTAGTCCAATCTGGCACTGAAGGTCTGACAAATTCCAAAAGATCAGCTAGTCTTCAGTCTACAGCAGCAAGATGAACTCACCAGTGAGAGAGAAGGCAAGCATCAAGAAGCCTGGTGTTCTCCTCTGCCTTGGTCTTTTATACTGGCTGCCATCAGAAGGAAACACCACATTTAGGGTGTGTCTTTCAGCTTTAGATGATCCAATCAAGAAGATCTCTTTCATTTCAGTTAATCCCAGATCCAATCAAGTTGACACCCAGGATTAGCCATCACAAAGGGGGAAATGAGGAAAGGAGAGGTACTTTAACTGGGGAGGGAATGGAGAGGTTTATACATGAGAGTGAGAGGTAAGATAAATAATGCATAGATGATGTGAAAAACTAGAAGGAAATATATTTGTTCAAAGTCCTACTGAAAAACACACATACAGTATATATACAAGAACATATGTATAGCTGAAGGCTACATAACAATAAAACATAGTGCAAGGCAGGAGAAACCTATTTTTGAGTTCTTGGTATGGGCAGTCCAAGAGACTACTAAACTAATACCTGCTATTGCCACAGCCCTTGATTTCTTTTCAGAATTTGAAGGTAAGACCCTATTGCTGAAGACAGGTCATAGTTTGGGCATAGGACTTGGAGCAATTGAACTGGAATTGTCCTGGAAGCCTCCTCCCTGAAGACTAGCTCTCATGGTGTCAGAGGATACTATACAAACTGCCAAGGAAGAAAAGCAATCAGTGCTCCTTCCTACCCAGGTGTAACACCTACAAACCATAATATTGACTGGCCCAGCAAACTATTGGTATTAGTGCAGTAGTGGCATTTTTACATTGGGGGTAATTAACAGCTATCTAATTGGAATTAAGATATCTGCTCAATGGGAAGGAACTAGTGTGATACTATAAACATAGCCAAATACACATGGTTAGAAGGGTGATAGATCCTAGAGAAAAGCCCACTTTTGCCACATCCCTAGACCAATGTAATTTCTTATTGTATTCTAAATGTGCATCTTCATATTTACATACAAGTGTATCTCTCACCACTTATCAAAGAAACTTATCTTTTGCAATAGATGGAGACTAACACAGAGTTCCACATATGATTAGATGCAGAGAATAATTGTTTTTGAAATGCTTAGGCCCAAATGACATATTTTCATTGCAACCACTACACATAATATGAATGCATCTTTGAACTCTCACCAGAGAGATTTCTTTATGTAGCAGATGGTGATTAACACAGAAAGTCCACCTGAATAGGATACCTAGTTCAAACTTCTGTCTCCCAAGGCTCAGGGATCATTGTGGAAGAGGAGGCAGAAAGATTATAAAAGCCAGAAGTTATGGATGACCACAAGGAAACAGATAGCTGGTCAGTTGTACATATGAACTCACAGCAATGGTGACAATGTACACAAGTCCCACACTATCTCAAACCAGAAAAAATCCCAGCATAGACATGGGGAAGTGGGTAAGAAGTTCTAACGCAACCTAAAAAACTTTTGGCAACTGATGGCTTCTGGTGTGGGGGTACAGATAGTCCCTTACGGGGATGGGAGTCTTGGTAAGTTGACCAGCCTTCAGTGGATACCATGCTGAGGCACATTTGGGGACACAAATCAGAGTCTATAGACCATATTGTGTATATAATAGAGTACACTGAATTGGGTAGGGGCAGGGGGGAAGATGTAGATAGGGGAAGGAATCTAAATACTATCAAATTATATTGTATGAAAACTGCAAAAATAGGGTGAAATTTTTTTAAAAACCAAGAAATATCCTAGGTCAAATGCAACAGATGGCAAGAAACAGTAAAGAGCAGAATAGAAATAATGATGAAACAGAGAGTATAATAACAATATATAGAATTAATAAAATAAACAGTTGGTTTGTTGAAATGATTAGAGTGTCCAACACCTAAACAATCAAAAGGGAGAGTATATATTCAAATTAATAAAATCAGAGATAAAAGGGAATTCTTAGAAGAGACTTTAATGAGATCCAGAATGTTATCAGGAAATTTACTTAAAAATTTATATTCCAAAGAGTTGGAAACTCTAGAAGAAATGAGTATCAAAATTAAATTGAAAAGTTATAGGAAACTTAGACCCAAAACAAACAATAAAAATTTTACCTGCAATTAAAAGTTTCCACACAAAGAAAGACCAGTAATAAATAGATTTTCCACTTAATTCTACTAGACTTTCAAAAAGAATAAAATATTAACACTTCTCAAACTATTCTGCAAAAATAGAAAGAGAAGGGACACTACCAAATTCATTTAACGAAGCAAGTATAACCCTGATACTGAAAGTGAACAGACGCACCAGAAAAGAAAACTATAGATCAATCTCCCTGATGAACATACATGAAAAAATCCTTAAGAAAATACTTGAAAACCGAATTTAAGATCACATTAAAAGATCATATATCATAACCAACTTGGTTTCATTTCACAGATGCAAGGATGGTTCAACATATGTAAACCAATAAACATAATATACCATATTAATAGACTTAAAGACAGCAATCACTTGATCATCTTGACAGATGTATAAAGGGCATTTCACAAAGGCATATACGTTTGTGATAAAAGTTCTGATGAAACTAGGAATAAATAGAACATATCTCAATGTAATAAAGGTGATGTATGACAAACCTATAGCCAAAAATATACTAAACCAGGAGAAGCTGAGACCAATCTCCATAAAATTTGGAGTGTGTCATGTGAGCCTCCTCTCCTTATCTTATTAATAGAGTGCTTGAAGTCTTAGCTAGAGAAATAAGGAAAAAGGAAGATATAAAGTGTATAAAATTGGAAAATGAGAAGTTAAATGATCCCTGTTTGTAGAGGACCTAAAAGACCACATGAACTCCACCAGAAACATTTGAATCTGATAAACTCATTAAATTTGGAGGACATTTAAATCAATACATAAAAATCAGTAGTTTTTACATATACAAATTGTGAACTTGATGAGATAGAAATTAAGAAGAACACATCACAGTAACCTCAAAAAAGAAATCTAGGAATACGCCTAACCAAAGAGACCTCTATAAGGGAAACTTCGAGACAATGAAAAAAGAAATTGAAGTAGACATTAGATGATGAGATGGTCTCCAGGTTCCTGGATTTGCAGATTTAGTGCTGTGAAAATATGCTATGCTACCCCAATCAATCTACAGATTTAATGCAATGTGGATCAAAATTCCAATGACATTCTTTATAGAAATAAATAATAATTAAATTTGCATGGAAATGAAAAAAAAACCCCACAAAACTCCAGGGAGTCAAAGAAATTCTGAACAAAAAGAACACAGTCAGTTGCATCACATTACATGACTTCAAAGCATACTATAGAACCATAGTGATAAACACAGCATAATACCGCAACAAAACAGACATTTAGATGAATGGAACATATTAGATTACCCAGAGGTAAACCCACACAGCTATGGATACCTATTTTTTTTATGAGGAGCATTTAAAAAATTTACTTAATAGCCACATGATTAGAAGAAGCATTTCATTACAGCTTTAACATTCAATAAAAATTTCCAGAGCAAAGATTCATCTCTTTCAAAGTGGCTGTAAATTTTTAGGTTCACAGTTGAATTAATACAGTTATACAATATTGAATTCAGTATAAGACCTGTAAGACATAAAATTAAGTGAGTTTTTGGCCTTTGAAAAAGATCTCTGTTTCATTTTAAAATATACTGTTTCATGCAGAAAAACTCATTTTTAATGCTACTAACACTTAGATATTTGCACATGTGTCTCTAATCTCTATGTATCTGATTATCACTAGTCACAGTTGGTTACACTTGGATCCTTGGTACCTGAGTATGGATATAAAGTCATCAGATAGATTTTAAAGGTAATATTTATCACCTCTACTAATTAACATGAAGTAAATTTTTATGCTCCCTCCTCAAATATAACTCATAAACATTTCCTTCATGCTTCCAAGAGAAGCCAGCCATGGTGGAGCAGGACCTTTGACTTATCTTCACATAGACAGAACTGATAAAAGAAAGGAGCCAGGGGCTCCTCCCAAGCCCATGTGACCCCTGAGGAACAGATCCTCAAATGACCTTAAGTGTAAAAACAAATTATTTGGGCTAAGTGTATGGTCTTAAACACCCAAAAGGAAAGTATAACCATAGATTAAAGAGGTCAATATAATTCTTTAAGAGTCCATATGTATAGCTAAAGGCTACATAACAAGAAACAATGCCAGAAAGGATATTCCTTTGTTTCAGTTGCTGGTGGCCCAAGAGACTCCCAGACAGTAACCCAGCATAGAACTGGGAAAATGAACAGCAGACTTCAATCTTATCTAAAGGAATATTGGCAACTGATTGCTGCTAGATGAGGAACAGCTAATTTTCCTAAAACAAGGCTCTCTAGATAGGCTGACTATATTCAGTGGATGGACAAGCACTGGGGAACAGCTGGGGGCACCAACACCACAGTGGACAGTAATAGGGATGACAGAATATATGGGGTTGGCGGGGTGGCTATGGGAGGATGCCATTTGTGATTTGGGTATATGGATGAATAAGATTGTTTGGCATGTTCTGTATGAAGTGCAAAACATCAACAAATAAAACATGAGTTATATTTGAGGAAGAATCATAAAAATTTGCTTCATGTTAATCAATAGAGGTGAAAAACATTATCATTGAAATCTATCTGATGACTCTATATCCATGCTCAGGTGCCAAGGATCTGAGAAAGTAACCAACTGTGACTAGTAATAATCAGATACATAGAGATTAGAGACGAGTGTGCAGACATCTAAGTGTTAGTAGCATTAAAAATTAGTTCTGAGAGTTTTCCTGTGTGAAACCATATATTTTAAAATGAAATGGGGATCATTTTTAAAGGTTAAAACATCATCAGATACATAGAGATTTGAGACACATATGCAGAATTCTAAGTTCTAGTAGCATTAAAAATGAGTTTTTCTGTATGAAACAGTATATTTTAAAATGAAATGGAGATCATTTTTAAAGGTTAAAACCTCTCAATTTTATGTCTTACAGGGTTTATACTGAGTTCAATATTGTATAACTGTATTAATTGTGAACCAAAAAATTTACAGACATTTTTGAAAGAGATGTATCTTTGCTCTGGAAATTGTTATTGAATATGTCAAAGCTGTTTTAATTATTGAATATGTTAATGCTGTAATGAAATGCTTCTTCTAATCATATGGTTATTAAATAAATAATTAAAAAAAAAACAAGCCAGAAATCAAATGGCCCGATTAAAAGATGGGCTAAAGATCTACATAGAGAGTTCTCAAAGGAAGAAATAAAGATGGCTAAGAAACATTTTAAAACCTGTTCAACATAGTTACTAATTAGGGAAATGTATATTAAAACCACCCTAAGGTATTACCTTACCCCAATCAGACTGGCTAGGATCAAAAGAACAAATGGTACAAAATGCTAATGAGGATGTGGAGAAAGAGGAACGCTCATTCACTGCTGGTGGGATTGCAAACTCATGCAACCCCTCTGGAAAACAGTGTGGAGAACACTTATAAAACTAAAAATGAACCTATCATATGACCCGGTTATACCACTCCTTGGCATATATCCAAAGGACTCACCCTATTGTAGAGACACTTGTACAACCATGTTTGTTGCTGCTTTTTTCACAATAGCTAAGAAATAGAAGCAACCTAGGTGTCCCTCAACTGACATGTGGACAATGAAAATGTGGTTCATTTATATGATGGAGATTTACTCAGCAGTGAAGAAATGAAATCATCTGCAGGGAAATTGATGGAACTCAGGAAAAAAACGACATATGTTCTCCCTCATATACGAATCCTGCACTAAATCCTTATAAGTGAGTATCCTCATATGTAGATCCTAGTGCCAAATCCTTTTAAATCCTATGTTCTTTTAATAAGATGATGCTGTACAGCAGTCTATTCTGCATGAAATAACTACCATTGTCACGATTTCAGCTGTGCTTGCTTGCTAAACATCATCACAATTGGGTTTGTTGACTGTTGTGCTCCTTCATTAAAGGAGGGGCAAGCAGAGACATTAGACCCTCACTATAGTATCCAGCCCCTCTTCCCAGCCAACTGTATGTAATTTGGCCCTAATCATACATGGTCTCCTGGATTTGGTGGGGGCTAAAGTATATAATCTGGGGAAGGCTAGGGAGGGAAGGCTTGATCCATGCTGGGTAAAGGCTCTCCAGTGTGCATACCCTCAGGTCACTCATATTCCTCAGAAGCACCTCAGTCATCTCTGTAAGTAAGCTTAGTAAATTCATTGGTTTTCCAGGAAAACTTTAATTAAACATTGGTTTGAAAGGGGATAAGCATTGTTTAGTATGCCCAGGAAAAGAATTCTCACAAGAGATGGAAAATTTATTTGTTAATGTTATTATGTCTCATAATTATTAAAAAAGAAAATGAGAATGCAAAAGATGTTAAAATATATGAGAATGGGAGATATTTTCCAAAACTGAAAAAAATGAGAAAGCCTAAGCAA
>NW_008359076.1:29945-36641 GCF_000622305.1 Nannospalax galili
GGAAAATATAACCAAAGATTAAAGTGATCAGTATATTTCTTTAAGAGTTTAAGGGATTACACTCCCCAGGCAGTAGGCTTAAGTCCAAATGTTATGTAGACAATTATTTCTCATTGATGATTTTGTTTCTAAGTAGAAAGTACTGCTTGATGTAAGACTTCAAATCTTGGTCTGCAATACTGTAGTGCCCACCTGTAGCTAAGGGAGGCAACCCACTATTTTTCTAAAATAATGGCTAAATTTGTTTCCTCCCCCTACCTACAAGCCTTTGAAAGGGAACTGACACTGATTTTAGCTACACCAACAGCTATCACAGTGCCTGAAACAAATCCACAGTCCATCACTCTCGAGTCCAGCCTTGGCAGTCAAAAGAAAAATGAGGAGGAACCCAATAGAGGGATGCTTTGGGAAGCTTGCATCAAGAATTCCAATGCACTTTGATATGAACATTTGAAATTTGCCCTGTTCTGACTTTTTTCTGGTTCCCTGTCTAGAACTTGTAATGCTAACTACTCTTGCCTTTATTTCTCCTTCACGTCACGATTGAAGGACATTATTTTCCCCTTAGAGATAAAAGTTATGCAATTTGGGGTCTTTTAGGTAGACCCACTGAAGGGGTACTCCAATTGCCTCACCCTGCATCCCTATTCAGCATGGAAGAAGCCAGAGCAGTCTGCGACCCAATTCCCTATGGCCAATTTGGGTAACCTCTTCAGAGGATGGTGTGATAAGAATAGGAGGTTGCAATTGGCTAGGCAGATAAGGTAAAAGACCCCAAGGAAAAGTAGCCAGTTTCTTGGCTAAAAGTCAGTGTTTTGGGGCCTCTTAGCAACATACTCTGTTCCACAGGCCAAAAATGTCAAAAGTATTTGGGAGCCTTTCTCTAATCCCTAAAAGATTTTAGGGTTAACTCTTCAGAGCAGGGAATGTTAGAGTAGCAAAAAGCCCCATAAAAAAATAAAGAAAGGAAGGAAGGAAGAAAGAAAGAAAGAAAAAAGAAAGAAAGAAAGAAAGAAAGTACTTGAAGTTGTCAGAAAAAAGTGATGGAGAGATTTGGGAAGAGTTGGAGGGGAGGGAGTGGGCATGGATTTGATCAAAACACCTTATATGCATGTGTGAAATTCTCAATGATTTTTAAGTTAAAGAGTAGTGAAAAAATGCTATCAAATTAAAACAACCAAAAGGCATTGTAAATTGTATTACAAATAAAACTATGAATAAAAAGTTTTTTTTAAATAAAAGAGTATTGGGGCTGGAGAGATGGCTTAGCAGTTAAGAGCATTGACTACTCCTTCAGAGGACCTGGGTTTTATTCCCAGCACCCACATGGTGGCTATGAACCATCCTTAACTCCAGTTCCAAGGGAAGCCGAAGCCCTCTTCTAACCTCTGTGGCATTGCACGACACAGGTACAATCACATGCATGCAGGCGATACACTCATACACATAAAATAAAAAAAATCTCTTAGAAAAAGAGAGAGAATTAAGCTAGTTTCAGATACATTAAAAAAATATGACTTTATTGACTGAGCCATCTTCCTAACCTCCAAGAAAAAGATTTTTTAAAAAAATAACTAGGGGCTGGAAAGATGGCTCAGCACTTTAGAGCACTGTCTGCTCTTGCAGAAGACCAGGGCTCAAATCCCAGCATCCACATGACAGCTAACAATTGTCCAGAACTCCATTTCCAGGGGATCCCATTGATGCCCTCTTCTGTCCTCCTTGGACACTGCACCGCACAGGTACACTTACGCACATGCAGACATAATACTCATGCACATAAAATAATAGAGAAATCAAAAAATAAAAAAGATTAAGTAAAAAAGTTTTTTTAAAACAGCAAAGATATCAATTAGAATTGCAAGCACTCACTTTGACAGTCTAAAATCTCCATTGCAACCAAATATTGGTCACTTGGATGATATTTTAAGCCCTCATTGTCTTTGGTGCCCTAAAGCCAATTTGTCATCTTCCTTCACATGTCCCTTTAAATATACTGATAAGTCATAAAGATTGCCAAACACTTGCTTTAAAAAATTGAGAGTTTCATAAGAAATGCTATAGCATTGTCCTTTCTTTTTAAATTTATTTTATTAAAAAAATTTTATTACTTATTATTTTTATTTTGTGTGCATGAGTGTATTTCCTGCATGTATGTGAATGCACCTGTGTCATGCAATGCTGTGGAGGTCAGAAGAGGGCTTCAGATTCCCCTGGAACTGGAGTGAAGGATGGTTCATAGCCACCATGTGAGTGCTGGGACTCAGGGCCGGGTCCTCTGCAAGAGCAGCCAGTGCTCTAAACCACTGAGCCATCTCTCCAGCCCATAGCATTGGCCTTTCTATTTGAAAGTAATGACTGTTTTTTTTTTTTTTTTTAGGTCCAGCACTGTGTTCAATCCTCAGCATAAGACTACCACCTGCAGTGAAGTCACCAGATTGCCTTAACTTCGGTGTAAATTGTATGAGTTTTCTGGGGGACAGTCACTTCATATTTTATATGCTTCTGTGTTATTTGAAATAATATCATATACTTCTTTTGTGAGCAAATTGGGTTTTAATTTTATGTGGCACTGTTAACTATAAATTCAATTTTTCATTCTGTGAATAATATATGCTAGTGTCTTGCTTAAAATAGGTAGAAAGTAGACCAAATTTAGGGCTCTGTCTCTTCATGCTAATGCTCTCAAACTGTATGTATCCAGACACCACTGAGAAGTTGGGTTTGTGGAATGATGTTGGGGACTCCTGCTGTTTTGGGTTGTAGTCTTTCCATGTCCCGATAGCCGCATGTCGGCTAGGCGTGAATGGGAGGACTCTTCTTCTCTTCCTTACTCACCTTTTGAAGTGGCCGCCACAGATGCCCTACGAAAAACATGGCCTCTGGCATAGGAACTGCCAGGTTTTCGTATGTGATAATCAGACAGTGTCTGGCAACCCAGCAGAAGCCCACCACCACATGTAAATAGGGCATCCTAAAAGCACCTATCAACTAAGGCTTTTGCCACTGCCCCCACAGTATAAAATATCCTGCTTTCCCCTAATTAATCGGAGCTGAATCACTAAGACCTGGAGCTGACTGAACTGAGTTCTGTGTCTTACTGCCCATGATCCAGTCTTCCTGGAGAGGGCTGTCTCTTCGTAAACCATGACTCACGGAGACCCTGCTTTCGCCGTCCTGTACCTCCCCTTGTGACCCGGCAGCTAACGGATCTCGAACCCAGAGGGAGTGCCCGGTAGATTGGGATGGAACCTGCCCGGGCGGCTGACAGCGGTCCTCTAGAGCCGCCAGCCCCGGTAGCAGAGAGCCTCAGCAACGCAGTGCGCAACACGCGCGCACCCCAGCAACGCGGTGTGCCGGACCCACTCCATTGGCACGGGAGAGACAGGCGCCAGCCAGCAGCTGGCGTTCCGTGAGACCCACACACCCATAGAATGGAACAATGATTGACCTGTGGTGCCTGCCACTACATGTTCACAGTCTAGATGGGAAGAAAGACGTGTGGAAAATCATTACAAGAAAACCTGCATGAGGCACACTTTATTTAGCACAGGAAAATGCAGGAATATTTTTATTTGAGGAGGAAAAGCTGTAAAGGAGAACGAGGGAAGCAACCAAGTACTGGAGAATGGAGCAGAGATTCAAGAATAATACACATTATGTACAAAATAGTATGATGCTAATTATTATGTGACTTTCCCTGGGAATATGAAAACCTTTTTCATCCCAGAAAGGGCACAGAAGAAAGACTAAAGAAATAAATCCCAGGGCTAGATACAGAGCTCAGTAAGTAAGAGTGTTTGCTGCACAGGTTGTGAAGACCCGAGTTCCTATCTCCAGGACTCACATAAAAGAAAGGTATTGATGCCATTCCCATAAGCCTCCTACTGGAGGCAGGTAATGCAGATCTCAGGAGCTTGCTGGTCAACCAGCCTAATCTAAAATGGTGAGCTTCAGGTTCAGTGAGAGACTGAAATCTCAAGTGAATACTGAGACTTCTGGCTTCCACACTGCATCTTGTTATGTAGTCTTTAGCTATACACATGGACTCATGTAGAGACAGTGTATGTGTAGTTTGTCATTAGGTTGTTGGACTAATATGATTCCCACTGTTTTTTTTTCAATTCTATCTAGGCATTATTTATCTCTTCTCTCGCTCCCTGTCTAACCCTTCCACCATGGCTTCTCCATTGAAAGTGTTCCCATTTATCCCTTGGTAACAGCAGTCTCCTACGGTCCCACCTCTCTTGAGCTCCTTCTTTCCCTTTATCTCCAAAGTTCCTTATATAATCCTCCCTCCCCACTCTCATTTAAGCACCCTGATTTTATCCACTTCTCCCTTAATAACACCTGTCTCCTACTGTTCTTCTCTCTCAGGTTCCTTCTTTCCCTTTACTTCTCTGGTTCCTTTTCATTATTCTGATTCTTGCAATTACAATAGGATACATACTCTCATATAAGGATTTGGTGCTAGGATTCACATATGAGGAAGAACCTATGTTGTTTATTTCTCTGAGTCTGGATTAATTCACGTAGTATAACAGTTTCTAGTTCCATCCATTTACCTGCAAATTTCATGATTTTGTCTGTCTTTACCACTGAGAAGAGCTCCATTGTGTAAATGTACCACATTTTCATTATCTACTCATCAGTTGAGGGACACTTAGGTTACTTCTATCTCTTAGCTATTGTGAAAAGAGCATCAACAAACTTGGATGTACAATGATCTCTGCAATAGGATGAGTACTTTGGGTATACACCAAGGAGTGGTATAATCAGGTCAAATGATAGGTTCATTTTTAGTTTTATAAGAGTTCTTGACACTGCTTTCCATAGGGGTTGCATGAGTTTGTAATCCCACCAGCAGTGAATGAACATTCCCCTTTTCCCACATCCTCACCAGCATCTGGTATCATGTGTTCACTTGATCTTAGCCAGTCTGATTGGGATAAGATGAAATCTTAAGGTAGGTGGTATTAATTTTCATTTCTCTACTAATGATGTTGAACACTTTTTAAGATGTTTCTTAGTCACTTTTACTTCTTCCTTTGAGAACTCTCTGTTCAGATCTTTAGTCCATCTTCTAATTGGGTCACTTGCTTTCTTGATTCTTTGTTTTTTGAGCTCTTTATATATTCTGGATATTAAATCTGCCAGATATGTCATTGGTGAAGATTTTCTCCCACTCTGTGGGTTTTCTCTTCACTTCCATGGTTGTTTCTTTTCCTGTACAGAAACTTTTTAGTTTTCTTTTAACAGTTTCAGAGTTTCAGGTTTCACATTGAGGTCTTTGATCCATTTGGAGTTGACATTTGTACACAAGGTGAAAGATAAGGGTCTAGTTTCATTCACAGTGGGTGTGTCTGGATGAAGAGAGTAGTCCAGAGATCTGGTGTACTAAGAGCAAAAGTGGACCTGTACCCAAAGCTAGAAGGAAAACAGGATGTCTGAAATATATATTTATATGTATATTTATTTATTTACATTTATATAATAATATATATTATTTTAAAAATGTTTCATTTATTACCTCCCTCTGCTTCCCTGGGCCTACAGGACCCGAAGCAGGCCTCTCTCCTACCCGCAGGCCTCTCTCCTGGGTAAGTCCATGACACTCTCCATGCCTTGACTCCCCCTGCCTCATTCACCCTCCTGTCTCAACTGCGGTTCTCTCCTCTGAGTTTGGGCCCTGCCCCATTCCTTGTCTTGGGGCCCCAGACACCTGGGGAACCAATACTGCTCCCTGATTCTTTTCATCCAGACCAACATAGTGCCTTCTCTGGGCCCCAGGAGCACTGCTTCTGGGCCTGGCCCCGCCCTCAACTCCCTCTGCTTCCTTGGGCCTGCATCACCAGCCAGCTTCTTTCTGGGACGCTGGGGCTGACCTTTCCTCTTCTTGATCCTTTGCATCCAGACCAACCCAGCTCTTCAGTGCAGTCCCCAGGAGGCTTTGGGGCCTCTTCCTGCCCCAATTGCCTTTGCATCTCTCAGTGGCATGGCCACCAGCTGCCCTAGGCCAGCATCTTTCCTGGGACAGGCTCCCAGGCCAGTCCAACACCCAAATTCCTGAGGCCAAAATCATTCCTGAAAGGATCCAGAACTTAGGAGAAAGTCTGAAAACATCTGACCCTCACCTGAATTGGACCTCTGTGCAAAGTCCAGAACACAAAAGCAATCCAGCCATCTCTCAGTGGCATGGCCACCAGCTGCCCTAGGCCAGCATCTTTCCTGGGACAGGCTCCCAGGCCAGTCCAACACCCAAATTCCTGAGGCCAAAATCATTCCTGAAAGGATCCAGAACTTAGGAGAAAGTCTGAAAACATCTGACCCTCACCTGAATTGGACCTCTGTGCAAAGTCCAGAACACAAAAGCAATCCAGCCAGTCCAATATAAAATCAAAAGAGAGAACCGAAAGCTTAGACAAACCAGCGTTTCATGCCCAAAAAGTAAACCACAAAGACACATAAAGTTCACAAAAAGGAGCAGACCTAAACTTGAAGGCCTGAGTCTCACACAAGAATCGGAAACTACAAAAGAAATTCACATGTCAAAATCACAGAGAAAAAATAATAACATGAAAAACCAAAATAACATATCCCTACTGCCGGTGCCAGCCAGCCAAGATGGACAGTACCTGAAAGGGGGAGTGAGGATTGAAAGAAAAAACAAGAGACAGAAAAGATGCTTGGGAGGGC
>NW_008359076.1:36809-39141 GCF_000622305.1 Nannospalax galili
CGGCCTCTGTTAGGGGAGGGAGTGGCAATCTCATATCATGCACAGCTGCCTTGACTTGCCACAGGATTTCATAAATAACTCTACTGCCACCGGATGAAAACAAAGACAGGAGGAAAAGCATGCCAAGTCCCACTAAACCATACACAATGGAAGTGGTAGAGGACCACAATGGTAAGGTGGCTCTCAACCTTTTTAGAATATCTGCCGCTGCTTACAGGGTGGGAATGTGGAGAATTTTTTTTCTATTATCTCTTGGCAATAACACTTTGACATTGGTACAGTATCCACTTTGTCCCACAAGCACACAGTCATCTACTTTTACACACCGGGACTTATTATTTTTAACAAAACAAATAGGAAACCCGCTAGCCAATCCAAAACAATCATCAGGCGTTTTGAAGCAGGCTGAGCAATTAACCAAGAGTCATTCACAGTCCTACTATCTCTTTTTCCTCCCATATCGGGGGGTGCAATATTGTGGATCAGGAACATAAGTCCAGTATAACTCAGCCACGATCACTTGCAGGAACATCATCATCAGCCATGTTTGTCATCTCATCATTCTTTTCTACTTCTTTTTTCTTTGGCGCTCATCTGGCGAACCTCTACTTCTTTTTTTCTTTGGCGCTCATCTGGTGAACCTCACCAGCCTTTCCGGCAGCCACCTGGCTCCATCTGTGTCCTGTGGAAAAACATAAACATGCCCTCTTCCCCAAATCAATACAGGGTCGGGGCCATTCCATTGTCCAGTTAAAGGATCCTTCCACCTGAGTTGGGCGTAGGCATCCTGTGACTGAGGGTGCCACATTCTATCTGTTGCAGAGCGGTCATTTTTACCTTGCTTGATCTTAGACAAATCCTCAGTCTGCCTACCACTAGACGGCAGTTTATACCAGGCTCTTTGGGCTGCAGCATTGATCGGCACATAGGCCGCAACATGTTGCCCAATTGCAAACAGAAACATTGGAACCCCTGACTGGTATAGTCAGAGCCATTATCTGTTTTTATAATGTTAGGGATCCCAGCTATGGAAAAGCAAGTCAAGCAATGAGTTACAACATTTTTTGTGGCTTCCCCTATCTGTGCAGTAGCCATAATAAAGACAGAAAATGTATCTATTGTAACATGTACATACCTTTGCCTGAAAAAATCTGCAATATGAGTAATATCCATTTGCCACAGTTGGTTAGGCTTCAGCCCTCTAGGATTAACCCCATAATGAGGAACAATTTGTGTTTGAGGACAAGATGAGCATTGTTGCACAATTTGTCTTGCAGCTTCCGCAGCTTCCTTAGTAATATGAAATTGTTTTCTCAAACTTTGTCTATTTTGGTGATGAATGGCATGAGAATTTGTAGCTTGCTCTACCTGAGTCAATCCTATAAGCTGAGTGGCTTTTTCTGCCAAGGAATTCCCCAAAGCTAGTGGCCCAGGAAGACCACTATGTGCTCTGAGATGTCCTATATAGCAAGGATATTTTATAGATTTAATACTATTTTGCACTTGTTTTAACAGTAAACAAATTTGAACATTCCTTGTTTCAATAAAAGGTACTGTTTCAATTTCCTGTAGAGCTCGAGCTACATAATGACTATCTGTATAGAGATTAAAGGGTGTTGAGTTCAGAAGCTGGAACACTGCAGCTACAGCGCAAGGTTCCACTGCCTGTGCTGAAGCAGGGGAAGTTTGAAAAGAATAAATTTTCCCATAAATCACATAAGCTGTGTGTCCATTAGAAGAACCATCAGTAAATACCATTGTAGCCTGGGCGATGGTACTAACCTTAACTATCTTTGGAAATACCAACTCATGCATATTAGCAAATCGTAACAATTTAGCCTTGGGATAATGATTCTCTATCTGACCTATATAATTTGCAAATGCAATTGCCCATGAATCTACATTTTGAAACAACCATAGCAATTGCGCTGTAGTGTAAGGAACAACAATTTAAGCAGGCTCAGCTCCAAAGTACTGACATGATTCAGCACGCAATTGTTGGACCAAGGCCACTACAGCCTCATAATAAGGATTAATTACTTTGACTGGAGATACTGGAAGATGCACCCAAAGAAGAGGGCCATCCTGCCAGAGTACAGTTGTAGGGGTGTGAGTGGTAGAAAAAACACAACCCATCCAGAGCCGGCTTTAATCTACATAGGTAATTTGTTGTTGTTCAATAGCATTTTCTACTAATTGTAAAGCTTGAAGAGCATCAGGAGTAATTATCCTGCTAGAGTTGAGATCTGAATATCTTCTTAACACATCGAATAAAGGCTTCAACTCCCCGATGGTAAGCATCAAATGGGGACGAAGCCAATTTATGTCTCCT
>NW_008359076.1:42664-43564 GCF_000622305.1 Nannospalax galili
AGACATCCCCATACGAATACAGGAACCACACAGAACACCAAATAGAAAGGATCAGAAAAGAAATTCTCCACAACATATCATAGTAAAAACACTAAATGTACCGAACAAAAGAGAGAATACTGAAAGCAGCAAAAGGTAAACAACAAGTCACATACAAAGGAAAGCCTATCAGAATTACAGCTGATTTATCAATGCAATCTATGAAAGCCAAAAGAGCCTGGACCAAGGTTTTTCCAGTTCCACATGACAATAGATGCCAGCCCAGAATATTATACCCAACAAAATTGTCTATTATAGTTAGGGGGGAAAGAAAAATCTTCCAAGACACAAATAGCCTGAAAGAATACATGTCCTCAAAACCAGCCCTCCAAAGAATACTTGAAGTGATACAGAGAGCAGAGAGAGAAACAACTATACCCTAGGGTCAACAAAAGAAAATGAACAAAATATAATCTAGGAAACACAAAATTACACAGAGAACACAAACAGCAACCAAAATGACTGCAACCAATACACACCTTTCAATAATAACCTTGAATATCAATGGACTGAAACTCCCCAGTCAAAAGACACAGACTATATGAATGGATTAAAAAACAAAACCCATCTTTTTGTTGTCTGCAAGAAACTCATCTCACTTTCAAGGACAGACACTATCTCAAAGTGAAAGGATGGAAAAAAATATATAAAGCAAATGGCATTAAGAAAAAAGCAGGTGTGGCAATTTTAATATCTGATGAAATCGACTTTAAATTAAAACTAATCAGAAGAGCCAAAGAGAGCCACTTCATTTGGATCAAAGGAAAAACGAATCAAGAAGATATTACAATCATGAACAAATATTAACCAAAAGAACAAAAGAGCACCTCCAAATCAACAAAATCAGAGATGAAAGGGGAA
>NW_008359077.1:0-249 GCF_000622305.1 Nannospalax galili
AGCTGCCATGCGGGTGCTGGAAACCGAACCTGGGTCCTCTGCAAGAGCAGCTTGTGTTTTTAACCACTGAGCCATCTCTCCGGGCTGTTGGTAGTAGTTTTCAGTGTCGCTTTTGTTAGGTGTAGAGTTTCGACTACCAAATGCATGATAACAAAAGCAACAGTGAAAACTCCCAAATGCATAAAATCTCGTCTCCCCTTTCAGACTGTACCGTCAGTGTTCTGCACAGGTTCATCGAGGGCTCACTGT
>NW_008359078.1:0-2826 GCF_000622305.1 Nannospalax galili
TTCCCCCCACAACTCTCCTTCTGCTTCCTTCTCCCTCCCTTCCTTGTAGGGTTCCAAAAACACTCCATGAAGCATTCTTACCGGGTTTCACATTTCTAAGATTCTTTTCTAGACTTTTCCATGACTTTGTTTTGATATTTCCTGTCAATGGTTTCTTTCCATTCACTAATCCTGTCTTCTGGTGCATGTAATCTACTTTGTGATTCATTTAATGAGTTAACTTCAGATAGTGTATTTCTTCATTCTAGAATTTTCATTTAATCCTTTTTTATAGATTCCAGTGATCTGCTGCTACTGTCTTTATCATCCCTCCCTCTCATCTTGAATATATTAGAGCTATTTTAAGTTCCTTAGCTAACTTCGATATCTTATTCACCCACGGGTGTGTTTCTATTATCGACATTTTCTTTTGTTTTTTATTGTGTGATCAGAAGGAGACTTTCACATGATTGATATTTTCTATGAAATGCTGCAGATTATGTATATAAAATTAGTGATAAGCCACATGATTAAAATTCATTTCTCCATAATGGATTAACTCTTCACTAAGCAGAAGACACAGTGGCTCATTTTAATGTTTTTTTAAACAATTTTCTGATTTATTTGTTTTTATCTTATGTGTATGAGTGTTTTGCCTACATATATGTAAGTACACCTGTGTTGTGCAATGCCTGAAAGGGCCAGAAGAGGGCATCAGATCCGCTGGAACTGGAGTTACCGACAAGTTAGCTACCATGTGGGGTGCTGGGAATCGAATCCAGGTCCTCTGCAAGAACAGCCAGTGCTCTTAACCACTAAGCCATCTCTCCAGCCTCTCATTTTAATTGCTTTTACACAGTGATATGCAATTTATTTTTGAAGAATTAGTAACAGCCTAAATGTCCAACAACATGGGAATGGTTAAATAAAGAAATACAAATGAATCCATGTAATGTTATCTCTAATGAAGCTTAATGAGGGCTGTCCCATGTGGAAGCCAAATGGCAGCCCTGGAGAGAGAGATAGAACCTCCTGTTCACCAGGCTCTCAAAAGTTTCAGCTGAAAACCTGAAGTTCCTCCACAGCCCTTCCTGTGTCTATCTACACAACTTCACAGTGCTTTTCAGATGTTTCCACGTCAGCCTCCTTCCTGACACAGCATCCCCCAACTAGAAGTATTTTTACTTGATGTATTTGACCACACTACACCCCAATATTACCAAGAGCTATGATGGTTTCAGCATCACCCACTGCTGTACCTGCCTCAGAAAATAAAAAGCTGATCCACATCCCACATACCAACAATTGTCCAACAGCCAGAATACGAATGGCTATAAAAGTCAGCTCACTTTGCTGAGGGACTGTGCCCTCTCTTCCTCGTAGCTCCCTTGCCTTCCAGGGCACGTCATCAGAAGACTCAGCTTTTCATCCTGGTTTTCTATTTGTTGTTATCAGAAGTTCTGCTAAGTTCTGATCTGTTCTGCTTCATCCATAAGCATATGTCTATTTATAACAGAATGGCTCGAGTGACATCTTTTGTCAGGTGATCCAAAACTTTAATTTGAAAAATACGGCTTGGTTTTAAAGTTTGGCATACATAAAAAAAAGTTTTGCCATTCAGTTCTTTGACTTCGGGTTTCTCTTTTGCTGAGATCAGTTGGAAAAATGTTCATGGATAATTGTGTTGTACAGCTTTAGTTGTCAACTTGACATACATGGAAAGAAGGGACCTCAGCTGAGAAATTTCTACCATTGGACTGGCCTGTGGCCATGTCTGTGAGGCCTTTTCTTGACTGTTGAGAGAGAGAGCCCAGCCCACTGTGGACGGTGCCACCCCTGGGCAGGTGATCCCGGGTTGTATAAGAAAGCAGGCTGAGCACAGGCCAGGGGAGCAAGTCAGTAAGCAGCGTTCCTCCACGGCCTGTGCTCCAGGTTCCTGCTCTGTGTTCCTGCCTTGGTTTCCGTTGATGATGGACTGTGAGCTGTAAACCAAATGAGCCCTTTCGTCCCCAACTTGGTTTTGGTTAGTGTTCTTATCCCAACAACAGAAAGTAGCTAGAACAACGATAAAATATGCAATCCTTTTTCAAATATTTCTCAACCCCAACTGACCTGTAAATCTTTGTTAAATATAAATGAAACAGGATTCAAAAAGTGAAAGAAAATATTTCCAAATTAACTCGATATCTCCTCTATCTTAATTCCAAAGCCAATTTCCCCAGAGACAATTTCTTTGACCAAAAACTGAAATCACAACTTACAGCAGACAAACATATAGAAGAAACCTTAAAATAATAACATTAAAAAACTATACAAGTATGAAAATGAATTATTTTTCTTAGGAAAATGGACACAAGTTTCAAATAGCTCTGTTTGAACATGCTTCAGAATTATGTTACTTTTAGTAAAATAACAAACCAAAAAAAGAAAAACTGGCAAAGAACCAGGTGAGTCCTATTTTTTTTCAGTGTCATCAATTTATTTTTTACCTTATTTAAGTGAATTTTTGTGAACTTCAGATGGCTCAGTGGTTAAGAGCACTGACTGCTCTTGCAGAGGACCCGGGTTCAATTCCCAGCACCCACATGGTGGCTACGAACCATCCTTAACTCCAGTTCCAGGGGAATCTGACACCCTTTTTTGACCTCCACGGCATTGCACGACATGGGTGCACGCACATACATGCAGGCAATACACTCATACACATAAAATAAAAATAACACAATTTTAAAAATTAAAAGTGAACTTCTTACAATACATTTTGACCATATTTAGAGTCCCTCGCCTACCTACACTGCCCTTACTAACCCCATTCATTTCCACGTAGTCCAGTATATATATATATAT
>NW_008359078.1:2975-4434 GCF_000622305.1 Nannospalax galili
TATTTATAAAAGTCTACAGAGTCTACTTTGTATCCCCAAATGTCTTCAGTATGGGTCCATCCACTGGAGAGAGCAGAAAGATTGTAAGACCCAGCAGTGCTGGATGACCATGTAAAGGAGGGGAGTAAGAGTTGGAGGATGGGTATGAGAGAAGAGGGGCAGGAGGAAGGGGAGGGGAGGAAAGAAGGGTAGAAGAAGGAAGGAAAAAGAAGGAGGGAAGAAGGAGGGGAGGGAAGCCGAGGGAGGGAAGAATGGAAGTAAGGGAAGGGAGGGAGGGAGGGAACGGGGGGACGGGAGGAGAAGAAGGGAAGAAAGGTGGAGGGGGGAAGGGAAGGGAAGAGAAGAGAAGGGAAAGGAAGGCAAAGGGTTATATAAATATAACCTAATACACATGGCTGGAGTGGGTATACACCTTAGAGAAAACCCCAAGACTGTCACATCGCTAGACTAATGTGATCTCTTAATATGTGAAAGATATAATCAAAGAAGCTCATTTTGTACCAGTCAGAGACTTACTAAGTACCACAACTGGTCAGACATTGTCTATGAATTTCCCAGACCTAAGTGACACATCTACAATGCAACCTCTAAACCTAAGGCTCATGGAACATATAAATGTCTCAGTTCTCAATAATGAAGCTTCCTCATGCAGAGGAGGGCCAGGAACACAAAAAGTAACAAATAGCCAAAGTATAGCTGTCAAGAGTCTGCTGAATGCTGGTCCTTGAGTAGAATCCCTTCATTAAACTTCACCCACCCAAGGCTCAGGGACCATCACGGAAGAGGGTGCAAAAGATTGTAAGACCCAGGAAGGAGGTGCATGGCCATATGGAAACAGAGTCCTAGAAGCTCCTGGGAACCTACTCATATGGTTCTATGGCAGTGGTGTCAGCAGACACTAGTACCGTGCAAGGTCAGGGAGACAATAACCCAACATAGAACTGGGAAAATGAACAGCAGACCTCAATCTTAACTGAAGAAATGTTGGCAACTGATTGCTCTTACATTAAGAAGAGCTGATCTTCCTAAAGCAGGGGACTCTAGATAGCTTGACTAGATATAGTGGACAGACTTGCACTGGACGGCTGGGGACACTGACAATCCAGTGAGCCTTAACGTGGATGATCGAGTATATGGGCTGCACTGGGAGGGGGGAAGCTAGGCTATGGGAGGGAGCCAGAAGGGATGGGGGTTTAAAGTTGATTAAGATTGTTTGAGATGTTCTGTATGAATACACAAAAACATTCACTAAAAAAAATTTAAAAAGGAGTGGAGATAATGGGGATGGGAGAAGAATATATATGGGGAGGAGAGGGAGAGGGGAGGGTGAATTATTCATGGGGAGGAGGGGACAGGAGAAGGGACTAGGGAAGGAGAGAGGGGAGGGTCAGATTAAGGGACAGAAGAGAGGAGCAATTAGTGGACGGGGTGAGGTGGCAGAGAAGACAGTACAGGGGAG
>NW_008359078.1:5196-31983 GCF_000622305.1 Nannospalax galili
TGTCTTCTGTATGCTGTCACAATCCCTGAGTTCATATCTTGTATGAAATTCTCAAAGAATTAATAAAAACATTTTCTTAAAAAGAAAAAAAAGGTGGGATAAAAGGAAAGCAATCAGAAACATGGTGGGAGCAATATCTGGTAGGATGTCGATCTGGGGACCCAAGATTTCTAACTTAAAGGTCTGTTCTGTTGGGACCCAATGGGGTATATGCCTACATACACACACAACAGTAGTGGGTAAGTTTAAGAGGGAGACTCCTGTTCCTATGGGGATGGAAGTTCTAGACATGAATTAGAATGAATGTAATGCATCTGAAGCCCTATTGCTGGCTGATGGGATAGCGTATCTCATTCAGTATGAAAGAAGCAACAGAAGCTGACTGGGAACAAGACCAGGAGTATCCAGGAAAGGTAGTGCCACCCATGGACCTTCAGAGCTCCGGTGCACATGAGGGCTTTATGTGCCTGCCTTCATTCACTTCTACACTCCGTACCTCAGTCTCCTTGTGAGGTTCAAGGAGGGCTGACCATTCCAAATGGGTTTCTGAAGTAAGACAGTGGATGTATCTATTTCCCTGGCTCATTGTCAAATGGCCACATGACCGGACAAAAGAAAAAAGGACTTGGCTGAGATTACCGGGAAAGCTGGCTCTCCATACAGTGGCTGACAAGCCAGGGCTGCCTCTGTACTGAGAAAGTGAGGTGTGCACAGGAGAAAATAGAACTGTGGATACAGAGGGGAAATTCTGGGGTACAGATCCAAGGGTCCCTGAAGTTAATACCATCCTTAGAGTTTTCAGACACTTAAACAGAAAAAAAGGTAAAGATCAGAGAGGAGAGAGGTTACATAAGAGGTTCCCCTTACAATGGAAGAGGAAGAAGGGGTAAAGGTAAGTGAGAGAAAAGAGGAGAGGAAATAAGACAGGATAGGAAGTGAAAGGGGAGGACAAATGAGGGGAGAAGCCAGCACAGGAGAGGTACAAGTGCGGGACATGGGGAGACTCTAGAGAGGAGCAAAGAATTAAGGACATAAAGGAAAGAAAAGAAAGAGCACAAAAGAAAGATAAGAAATGAAAATAGAAGGCACAAAAGGGAGAAGGAGAAGAGAGTTGAGATGGGAAAGGAGGAGGGAGAAGGCAAGGCAAGGGGGAGAGAAGTAAAAGAACTATTAAGGCGCACTTGTCCCCATTTTTCCCCTTGATAATACATGCTTCCTATTATCCCCCTGCTCTGTAATTTAACTGGGGAGAGAGGAAAGAGGTTGGGGGGGAAGAGAAAGAGAAAGAGAAAGAGAGAGAGAGAGGGAGGAAAGAAATAAATAAAGCTTAGGTGGTATGAAAAGAGAACTGTATTCGCTCAAAAACCTACTGAAAAATACACATACAGTATCTGAACATGGATGCATGTGTATATCTAAAGGTTACATAACAAGGAACACAGTGCCAGAGTGAAGAAACTTCCCTCCCTTCGTGTTGTTGGCCAGGGTAGTCCAAGAGACTCCCAAAATAATACAGGCTATTGCTACAGCCCTTGATGACCTCCAAGAACTTGAAAGTAAGACCGTATTGCTGAAGATAATGAGTAGTTTGGAAACAAGACTTATAGCCATGAAGCTGGAACTAACCTGGAAGCCTCTTTCCTGAAGACTAGCTCTCATAGTTCTGAAGGATACTATGAAAGTTGCTAAGGGAGAATATCAATGGATAATCCAACCTGAGCTTTAAGGCCTAATTACCACAACAATGACTTGCACAACAAACTATAGAGGTGCAGTAGTGGCATTTTTATCTTCAGCTATCTAATGGGACTTAAAGCCCTCTCGATGGGAGGGAACTCATATGTGATACTATAAACAGTCAAATACACATGGTGGGAGAGGTGACAGATCCTAGCGAAAACCCTGTTTCTGTCATATCCCTATATAAATGGAATTCCTCACTGTATGCTAAACACTGATCCTTATACTTACAGCCAGGTATAACATTCACTATTCATCAAAGAAGTTTCTTTTTGCAACTGATGGAGACCATTACAGAGTTCCACAACTGGTCATACACAAAGAGTAAATGTCTGAGAGGTGCCCACCCCTAAGTGACACATCTACAATGGAACCTCTGCATGTAAGGCTTATGGAACATAGCAGAACAGGGGTAGAGAGAATACTAATGCATCTCTCTGAACAGTGAAGCTTCCTCATGCGACAGAGTATGATGCACATGGAAGGCCACAACTGGCCAAAATACAGAGAGTAAGAGACTGCAGAGAGTGTGTCCATGGATAGGACCAATATTAAGCCTCATCCACCCATGGTTCAGGGACCACTGCAGAACAGGGGGTGGAAAGATTGTATTAGCCAGAGTTGGTACATGGTCATAAGGAAACAAGAGTCTTGTAGGTCCCTGGGAACTTGCTCATATGAACTTAGAGCAATGATGTCAGCATGCATAAGTCCCATGCAAACACAACCAGACAAAAACACAGCATAGAACTGGGGAAATGGGCAGAAGGCACCAATCATAGCTGGAGAACCATTGGCAACTGATTACTGCTGGGTGATGGAGAGCTGATCTTTAGATACGCTGACTAGACTCCAGTGGATAAACCACTGGAGCGGATAAACTGAGGGACATCTGGATAAACAAACTTGACTAGATAGGTCTTAACATATATGACAATGTATGAAATCTGATGAGGAGAGGAATATGGGGGGATAGGGAGTACAAAAATGATTAAGATGTTTTCTATGAAGCACACAAAATTTCAGCCAAAATATACATGGAAACAAACTAGGGGAAAAAAAGCAGCACTTACTGAATGTTTGCAGACTGTCAAACACTAAGGTCAGTTCTTTCACAGGTCATACTCCTTCCCACATCAAATTATAGGAACACAACCATTCATTTCCAACTGTATTCTATTATTCCTAACCCTAATTTTCATTGTGAGCACAAAAATGATCCAAAAATATGAACAATACTCCATAAAGAAAAAACAAGGCTGGCACAAAAAGACAAAGGGTGGTGATTACAGTTTTGTTTCCAGATTTAAACCCTTTGCATTTACCTGTCTTTCTCAAGACCTGTCTAGCAGGAGGTATGCTCCACTTAAGAGGCTCAATGGCCCCCCACAGTGTCCAATTGCAATTCTTCTTCAGCAAGCTCCAGGAGTTAGCCTGGGAGAGGGAGCAGGAGGGATCCTTCTCACACCAGTCAGGTGACATGAAGTCCCACCCATTTGAATTAGAAGCACAGAGACATATGTAAAGACAGAAAGAGAAGAATGAATGGAACCAGGAAGATTCCCACCCAAGCAAGGCTGAGATAGGAATGGCACTGTGTTGGCAATGTACAGCCCTTCCTGTTTGAGGACGAACTATAAGGTTGAACTATCCCCCAATACAGCTCACATAAAACATGACACAATCTCCCTGAAAAACAGGCAATCAACAGCATATCTCTGAGAACTCAAAAGATCATTTCATGAAGAGAAGAGGAGGCACCCTAAGGAATGAACGTACCCCCCCCCCCTTCATAGCTAAGGAAAGAATGGAGACATTTCAGTCATAAAACTTCAAATTTGAGGCTGGAGAGATGGCTCAGTGGTTAAGAACACTTGCTATTCTTCTAGGGGTTCTGGGTTTGAGTCCCAGCACCCACATGATAGCTAACAACCATCCATAACTCTAGTTCCAGGGGCTCTGACACCCTCTACATGCAGGCAATACACTCATACACATAAAATAAAATAAAATATATAAATAAAATATTTTTAAAAACACTGCAAATTTGTTCAGAACACCCAAATAAATAACTAGATTCTGCAAAAGAGTTTAAAGCAACAAGGGCATGTCTTACTTCTGCCTAAGAGACAGGCAGGACTCCACTGATCTGAGCACAAAGAACTTTCCAAACAAATGCATAAATTTAAGCAGTGATAGGATTATCAGGGTGGGGATGGAGATGATCTGAATAAGATCATAATACATTGTATGAAATTTCAAACCATCAATAAAAATGCTTAAACAGCATGGATGCTGGAGGGGGCAAGTAACCCCAGTCCTAGATGAGGATCTATTGCAACCTGTAGCTACTGGGGAAGGAGAGTCAGTTTTCTTTAAGGGTGTGATGACTGGTAAGTTGACCAGTATCCAAGTAATGGGCCCACAGCCAAGAGCATTCGGGCATATATGTATTAGACTGGAGAGGCCTTTAAGAAAAGAAAAATAATAAAAGAGGACACGAAGCTGGGGGGATTATCTGGTGATGAGGAGGGGTTTGAAGGTGATCAAATTATACTGTGTGAAATGCTCAAAGAATTAATAAAAACATTATTAAAAACAATATTCTAGAAACGTTTTAGCACGTATTCAAACTGCTCATTGCATCTAGGAGATTAGAAAGGGAGGTCAGACACTTAAGGAGACTCTGACGTTTCCAAATTATCTTCAGGAGGTTTTTTCCGCTGAGCGCAGCATGTGCTATAATTTCTTTTCCCAAGTGAAATCTTTCAGCAGTGATTTATTTAATGACCAGTAAGCTACGAAGGCAAACATGGCATGAACTTTTCTAAGGCTTAACTTTCCATATCTTTAACAGGGAGATATTACTTAACTCTACTGGTGTTTCATTTAGGATACAGATATGAATTGTGCCTCCAAAAGACTCATACATCAAAAGATTGGTCCACCTCCTCTGGGGAGGTGCTAGAAACCTTAGGAAGAGAAGCACAGCTGGAATGTTCCCCTGGCTTCTTATCCCTGGACCTTTCCTACTTCTCTCTCTGACTCCTATATTCTGTGATGTGGGCTGTTCTACCAAGCACTCTCCTCTATGACAGACTAAAATCTCTGAAATTGTGAACCAAAACTGAAGTATTTAGCTCAGTGATAAACCCTAACTTAACAGATAACAGCGGTAAGCAGTCATATTTAGCATTCCCGAGCCCATGCTTCTAAGACGATGCCACCAGAATCCTTCTGTCGGTTACATTCTCACCTGTCCTATGAAGACATGATGTCACTGCAGAAAATCCAGGAAGTAAACTGTTAGAGTAAGCTTGGAAACCAGGTAGCCTGGTCCCAAAGCTCAGCTCTCCCTCATTATCTGAGTGATGTTAAACAAAATATTATTTTTTTCTACTTTGTTTGAAATGTGTGACATAATATCAACTGTGACGTAGTACCAATTCCTCAAAACTGCTGTGAGGATGACATGGATTGAGCTGCATCAATCATGAGAGACATTGTAAGGTATCTGATTCATGCCCTTACGTATTTCTTACATTAAAACCAATTTTCACAGATTGGGTGCAAGGGACAAATAAGGCTGTGTATTTGGAATGGCTTTTTAAAATTGCAAATCTCCATGTATACCACTGATGCTCTATGTCTTGGCAGGATATGTTTTGTGGTACGGTTACTGCATCAAAAACCAATAAACAGAGCCAAAACTTACCTACAGGTCTCTGTTCATCGGCTTTTCATGTCACAGGTCTTATTTTCTGAAATTTTCTTCATAAATAAAATAATAGTTCTGGAAAAGGAAGAATACTGGCATGAATGTGAATCATAAACATTTCATTTAAATTATTTATGCCCCTGTTATACCCCACATAGGATATGCACAGGAATAGCCTGAACAAGGAAGAGCAATGATTTTAGACTGAAAGTTGTTTTTAAATTTTCCATTGAACAAATGGAGCAGTGATTGTAACAGATCAAACAGAGTGTTAGAAAGCTCTGCCACTCTAGAAAGTAACCGTGTGTGTCTCTATATATATATGTCAATTCAGGCATATCTCTGCAATGTCATTACTGGAGCCCTTATCCTTTCACTGGCATGTTTGGCTAGCACAGAAGAGAGACCTGTCAATGCCACAAACCAGGAAAGACCTCTTTCAGCCTTATATTTGAAAGTCACAGCCTACTGAGTCACGTATCTACCCAGCTCTTAAGAGAAAAATAATACCAGTAATTTACTGAGAGGCTTCAGAATACCATGTACATTTCTTGGTGATTTACTCAAATATCTCCTACATCACACACACCAACCCTACAGAGCAGGCATTATTGCTTTATCATTCTCATGTATGTTGCAATCGAGGCTAAGAATATTTTGGTCCAATTATAAATGCACAGTTTTACATTCTGTGCATAGTTCTAAAGTGTCCACTTTCTTTACTCCACCTCTCATGATCACTGGTATCACCATACCTGAGTCCCATTAAACTTCTTTTTGTTCAGATGTCTTGTATATTAAATCTCCATATTATATATTTTTTCATTTGTATAAACTTCCCTTAGGGATCATGATGAAATCTCGGGTACCTTCTAACTTCTTTGGCAAATTTACCATCTCAAACTGTATTGACTCTATCAACCCATCCCAAAATATAGGTGTTCTGAAAAGTTTTCTATGAAACCTTTCACTACACTCTTCTGTATACATATAGTACCAGGTCACACTCAGGCATTAGGTAGCATATGTGTGCTGATCATCAATCAAGTTATCAAAAGTAAAATGAGATTTCACGGTGAAACCACTCTTATCCTAGTTTTTTGTTTGGTTTTACATTTCTCCTATGGTCTTTTATACTCTCCTGATCTCAAATATTAATTTACTTTGGATGCTTTCTGTAAGAATAGCTATCCCTCTTTCACTTATCTAAATAGCTGTTGTATTTTCCCCTTTCCCATTCCTAGTATCTCTTTCAAAATAAAAACATGAAATTCATATTTCTGTTCTCTTCCCAATCCTGCCCCACTGACATACAGCAGCCAATTGAGTCTATGTTGATCAAATAATTCTATTAATTTATTTGAGCTCTAACTGTCTCACAGGGGGAGCAATATCGTGGTACCTTTATTAACAAGATAGTCACGGTTCCTATAAAACCGTAAGTCTAAGTAGACAGAATAATGCAGAATAGTAACAGTGATGACAACAAACAACTAATGTTTATTGAGCCACTATGAAATAATGTATTATCCCTGTAACTACCACAACTCTCCTTAAGGGTGCGTAATATGTTTATTTACATTTTACAAAGGAACAAATGGAGGCTCACAGTTAAGATAATCCGAATTTAAATCTATACTGCCTTTGCTGAATCCGGGCTCTTGCAACTTATTCGTATGTTACACTGATTTACCACTGCAGTGGAAAACTAAGAGGTACAGGTACGCACAGCCTTATAACTATATGTTTGTAACTAGAGGGTAAAGGGTCAGGACATAGTCAAGACCTGAGAGGTTGATGAGTAATTTCTCAAGTTTAGAGCACACATTGTAAGACCTCCTTTTGTCTTTGCTCTCAACAAAAGCAGATGAAATTAGGAGTAACAAGGGACAGGAATAATGTATTTCTAGGTAATACTGACCTAAGAAGGTTTATGTTCACTTCCCATACAAGGCACCTTTACATTTACTAAAAGCACTATGGAAATGAGAGCTGTGTTAGGGAATACTCAAGCGCAAGCCCAAGTGGAATCCCTCTCCCAAGTACTCTTCCCTTCACCCTTGGCCTTCACTTTGATCTGTGAGTGGGAAATGCACTGTAAACCATTATCTTTTTTGTCCAGCAGTATTTTATTAAATTCAAATTGACCACTATGTGCAGTTCAAGAGACAATAAATGAAAAGAGGTTTGAGGCTACATGCTCATCACTTGATTAGGAATCAACTACAATGTATTAGACAGAATTTAAATATCAGTAAGAGAAAACGGAATCTGAAGTGTCTGATGGAAGTAGTGAAGGGATCATGACTAAAAACACAAGCACCTGTTCACTTCACTACAAACCAGACTGAGCACCTAATGCAAGCTATATAATTTGGACCAACTTCTATATCTATTTTTTCACATCACTGTCTTCATTGCCCTTCTGACAAACTGGTATACAGGGACACAGTGTTTCGATGAAATGTCACAGAGATGGTAATCCAGTGGTCCAAAGGAATGAGAAAGCTGAACCTCAAAATGGGTCTGGTTCCAGAAATCCTTTCTGTGCACATTAGCTATGTGGATGACATATTTCTATACTTTATGAAAAGAAACGGATTCTAACTTTATGAATGCCACTTCCTCCCTCTCCTTTCAAATATTTTGGCTAGAATGACAGGTCGTATGTAAGTGGAAGACTGACTTTCAGACATAAGCACTAAAGCTTTTAAAACATAGTCTAATCCACAAAGTCTGTAAGCAATCTTTAAAAATACTACAAGTTAAATAAAGTGTAACATATGGCAACATACTGTGAGAATATAATAATGGTGTAAATAAGAGTACAAAAACATTTCACAAAATGAAAACCAGTTATGAAGGTTCTCCTTTTGAATTTATATGAAAGTGTATGAAACACACATAATACATAATACAAAACTACCACAATGGGCCGAAACAATACAGCAGGTAATTCAGCAAGGTGGAAGTTAAGGTAGATAGATGTAAACTCAGTATCTCAACCAAATGTAATAAAATAAGTGAAGTATTGCTTAAGTTCAGGGTTAGTAAGGATTAACTAACCACTAGTTTCATTGTAAAGGGGGTTAATATTTTTTTGTAAGCTTGGATTGAATTACCAGTGTGATTAAGGTGCAGAGTGGTGATTATGACTTTTGGATATATCAGGTGCATACTATGTATAATAAATGAGATGACATCGTCTACTGTATGAGCACAAGCCTTAAGTAATATACTCAGATCTTTTAAAAATATATCCAGCATAGAACTGGGGAAATGAGCAGCAAACCCTAACCTTGGCCCAAAAACCATTGCAGTTGATTATTGCTGGGTGATGGGGAGTTTATTTTCTTTAAGGGAGTGACTCTAGATAGGCTGACTAGATGCCAGTGGATGAATTCACACTGAGGGACATCTGGGTACACAAACTTGGCTTGATAGGCCTTAACATATATGATAGAAGGTATGAAACCTGGTGGGGGGCTATAGGGGTGAAACCTGGGGAGGTGTCTAAATATGATTAAGATATATTGTATGAAATGCTCAACATTCAAATGAAAATACACATTGAGAAAAAAAAGGTATCTGATTTATTAGCTGAGTTGGTGGTACACACCTTTAGTCTCAGGATTCAGAAGGCAGAGGCTGGCATATCTCTATGAGACAGAGGACAGTCTGGTGTGGGTGGGCAGTTCCAGGCCAGCTGGGGCTACAGGGATATCCTGTCTCAAAAATGCTGAAAAGAATATCTTAATTATTATTATTTTATGTGTACGAGTGCTTTGCCTCCATGCATATAAATACGCCTACGTTGTGCAGTGCCCACTGATGCCTTAAAAGACGAATGGATCCTCAGGAACTGGAATTATGGATGAGTATTGGCTGCCATGTGTGTACTGGAAATTGAACCCTGGTCCTCTGCAAGAGCAGTCAGTGCTCTTAATCACTGAGTCATCTCTCCAGCCCCCTCCACTCTTTTTTAAATAACCCACCAAGTCCAATTTGTTCTGACCATGTCCTAGGGCCATCCACTGGAGTGTAGTTGACCTTTAGAAGAAATAAAGCGGTTTGTCCAAAAAGAAAGAAAAAAGAAAGAACTCTGACCAGGGCAAATATTAATGCCTTCATCAATTTCAAGGAGTAATCTATGGGGAAAAAAGTATGCTGTTTAAAAAAGATGAAATGCAATCCTACTTCACTTGGTGAAAACTACAAGATGGTATAATTGGTCCAAAGTTCAAATAAAATTTATACTTGTTAGAACAGGTCAAAACTATCCTCATGAGATACTAACTTCTGGAAGCCATATAACCACCTACAAGAATGTTTAAAGTCCGCAGAAAGACTGAATTGTAAGAGTCAGAGCAGGTGAATGATCCACAAGGGAACAACTTTTCCAGACAGCTGGTAAAGTCACACATATGAACTCACTGCAAGGGTGACAGTGTGGACAAGTCCCATGTAAGCTGAAGCCACACAAAATACCAGCACAGAAGTGGGAAAGTAGGTAAGAAATCCCAGTCCTGCCTAACTACTGGCAACTGGTGACTGCTGAGGAGGAGAGATTCAGCCACACTTAAGAATAAGATCATTACTAGGTTGACCAGGCTCCAGTGGACAAATCCACACCAAAGGGCACTTGGGGAAACCTCTCTCTCTCTCTCTCTCTCTCTCTCTCTCTCTCTTTCTCTCTCTCTATGTATATATACATATATATACATATATATTAGAGTGTATATATATACACATTATATATGAGTATATTAGAATATAGATAGATGATAGATAGATAAAATAGATAGATGATAGATAGATAGATAGATAGATAGATAGACAGATAATGTGAATACAGAAATTTGGTGGAGGTTAGAAGGTGGGGTCTAAATGTGATCAAAATATATTGTGTAGCAAAACATTCAGTAAGTTTTTATTTAATGTGGTCATTATGTTCTTGTTTCTGTTTGTTGTTCTTAATTAAGGCAGGGTAGGTATCCATGTAGCCCAGGCTGACCTTGAACTTGTGGTGCCACTGTCTCTACCTCCCAAGGACTGGGACTACAGGTATTTAGCCTTATTAACCCAGTGAGTCTACTTTCAATGTTCCTATCAATTAAAGCAATCGTTTTCTGAGCATTGCCTTCAGTAATGTATATAGACAACCCCTCATAACGTAAAATCTGTACAACTTCATGCAAAGAGAAGCAATAAGGAAGCAAGAATGATGCCAAGTTAGAGGTAAAATCATTTAAAAAATTGTATGTGAAGAAGCATGTTTTCTCCAACTAGGAAGGAATAGATCAGAGAATTTGTTATGTATTTTTTCATTGCATAGTATAGAGTATCACATTACATTTGGATTTTTCAGTGCAGTAAAAAGGGACTGGTGATTCCATAAAATAATGAGAAATGTGGACAATTCTGCAAGCTTGGCAGAAGTGGTTATGGCTACAAATTGAGCCAACAAGTAGACTCAAGCCAGGCAGATGGAGCAATAGTAAATAAAGGTAAACAGGATTCTTCAGACGGTTAAGACAACTCTGAAAGATGAATAGAAAACCAAAAAAAAAAAAAACCAAAACAAAACAGTCTTTACAACATCTGTGAACTAGAGATGATGAATGGCCCAGGTGCTGAAGTCCAAATCTGAAGTGTCTTATTAGCAGGGCATGTGCTGTGACAGATGGTGTTTGCTTGAGAAAGCATGAGAGGAAGGAGAAATGGCCATTTACTCTAGTACACAATGAGGGTAAAAAGAATTCAAAGTATCTGAGTAGGAATTTAGGTAAGTAATCACTAATGGTTGCTTACCATGTTTAAAGAAGCCACCGAGACACTGATAATGCAGTGTGTATGGCCCCACTGCTCGTCCCGAAAAGCAGTGGCACAAACTGAATTCTGGGAATGTGATCTATTTTACTTCTGTAGTTTGACAAGCTTCCCTAAGTATGCCAGGAACAGAAAGACCTACTTAAGAAAAGTTTCCTGTCCCAATGAAAATACATGTTCTATGGAACCATAAAAGCATTCCTGTGGCAAGTTGATATAGTACAAAAATACAGAAAGGAAAGAGGGGAAGGGGGAGGAAGATAAATGTTCAGGTAAAGAGTTCTCTGTGGTTAGACATTTTCACAGATTCAATCTCATGTCATCCTCTCTTAACAAAAGCATTATTATATGTGTAGTACACAGAAAGAAACAGGCTCATGGTGATAAAGACTGTAGGTAGGAATAGAATAAAAAGCCAAGTTTCTAATGCAGTCCCCTATGAAAGCTTGCAGAACAGGCAAAAATAAAAATAAAACGGTAATGGAAAAAAATCTTAATGGAAAATTCAATACAATAAATAGTATTAAACAAAAAAATAAGCCATGCTCACGTAGACCTAAAGCATGAAAGTGGCTTCACAAGCCACATAACGAGGATAAGATGAAAAGCAATTGTTAGTTCCTCTGAGACCAACTCCCTAGTACCTAAGCCCTCATCACGGACTGGTCAAAAGTGGAAAATATTAAACACAAGTTATTCTGATAATAATAGCGCTTGACAATTCAACCCCTCAACAACGTGCCCAAATTTTCTTTCCAGTTCTTAAGAGGAACAGCAACAAAACCAAAAACTACAACAAGGCACTGGCAGTTGAAGACAGAATCTCTCTCCCAAGGTCAAAGTCGGACAAATGCTCACAGAAGGTAGTAGATACATAGTGGTCAATTCGATGAGGCGGGGGAGAAAATGTCAAATCTCAAAATGAAACACAACTTCTAAAGACAGAAATGGACAGAGCAGAAAGCCACTGAAGAGAGTTATGGGAAAAAAAAACACTACTTTCCAGAGTGGCTAGTGTAGGCATATCCAAATCTAGGCACTAGAGAGCTGGTTGGTTGTTTTCATAATGCTGGGGACCAAACTCAGGGTCTTGTACGTGCTCGGCATGTTCTCTACCACTGAACTGCATTTCCAGTCCTGATACTAAGGATTTTGAAGGAGCCCAACTATTTTAGAAAGTATGTTGGCATAACACTCTAGCAAGTGCAGTGACTAACAAAATCTCTAATCACTTCTAGGAAATGACAGTGATACACAAAGGGAATAAAAACTGCTGTGCTGCTAAAAAATGTAAGCGCTCTTGTCAGTGATCAAGTAACCTCAAGATTTTCATCTAGCATTCTTTTCTGATATGGAAACCAAGACTTAGAATGTGTCGGGTATGCCATTAGCCCCTTTAGAGGACTGTTTATAATGACAGAATCTGTTGTGAGGAGCGTTACGGCTATGGAGAATCATGCTGTACACTAAACTTAAAAATAAATCCAAAGATTCCAAACTCAAAATTCTAATTCAAGAAACTTAGTCTCCCAATGCAAGGCCTCTAGACCATGGGCCTGCAAAGAGACACGTTCTTCAAGATGGCATGAATATAATGAAGAAAATAAGACTGATGTTTCAGTTTTGGGTTTTTCTTAATGAAAATAGAAAAAGCCAAAAAGAGCACAGAAAAGCAAAAAAGTGTTCAATGCAGCAGGTCTAGTCCTCACTGTAAAAGCGGAGATAGACAAGTCATTCTGAATGGGTTAATATCATCTTGCCTGAACTTCAGATCATTATATTTTATGATTTACCTGAAGGCTTTTTGTTCCTTATAGATGGCTACACTGTGATTTTCTGAGACCCGAACAAGGCAGTGGGAACACTGGTAAATAAAAGCAGAGAAAGATAAAGATAACTTAGGATTGCAAAATGAAACACATTTACTTCCAATTTTCTACAAGCTAGGGAATAAAGAAGGCTGTGATTAAAACCCATCATGCCAGATTGGGTCAGGTATAGTTAGGCTAAATTGAACTCTGAATTACTCCCAACGGAGGGAAAAATGTTTGCTAAGAAGGAATGTGCCTGTACTAAACTGCATGCCACCTGCTTCTTCTGACAAAGACTGCATGTAATGAAACAAGTATGAAAGCTCCTGTGGATTGTTTTTTTTTTCTGGAAAACATTGTAATTTAATGTTAATTTCTATTATAAATTTTCTCAGTTGTATTAAAGACAGTATTAGTGGATCGCCTGACATTTTAGATGTTTCTATTTTCTTGTTGATCACAAAGTCTAGAGCAGCCCAGGAAGCAAGACCCCCTGAGTTCAAAGCAACCACCAATGATATATACATTAAAGTATAAATTGGTCAAACTCATGCTGACCCTAACCCAGTAAGAGTAAGAGGCTAGACAGTATTAAAATGCAAGAATTTCCCAAAAGAAATTAAATTTCGTATCTTTTGTCTTGGGCTCAAGTATCATTTCCTGCACCATCAAATATTGTCTGGGAATGGTCATAATTCGTCTTCATCAACTGCGCTAGGCACTGCAGAAAAGGGAGTTCCACACTCCTTTGCCATCTCCAGCATTGATTCTGAACCACCCTGCTTAGTTTCAATATTCTATGCTTTCACAGGCACTCCTCTGATGCCTTATTAGTTTTTATCTTCAATGGAGTACCTTAGCACATAGTGACAACAGTTTCACACTCTCAGTCTTAAATCCAAGCCCAGTCAGAAAGAAATTAACTTTGTAAGATGTCCCAAAGTTTTGATTAACCCTTTTATATTTTTACTTCACTGTTTGACCCAATCTGAATAATTGCTGTGGCCAGTCATACAGGGTCAGATGAGGTATGACTGATGGTGTAGTCTACAATGACGTGTTCTGCCAACTGAGTTGTAATGTAAATGACCTAAATTGACCATAAATGGAAGCACAGGGTCACAAATGGCTGTTTACTGATAAGCTAAATGACAGCCTGGTGACTAAAACAGAGTAAAGATTTAATATTTATCTGTATAAATAAATGTCCCATGGAGACAGTATCTATTAGAGGATAATAATTTAGAACATTAGTCGATGCTTATCCCTGTACCAGGTGGTACGCTGAATACGCAAATACTTTGCTGACATTATCCTGATATGCTTTACAACTACCCTTTGATTTAAGGAAGATTTTCTAAATTTCACACATGATAAAAATAAAACCCAGAGCAGTAAAGTAACTTGCTCAAGGTCCCACAGCTAATATATAGAGAAACATATAGCAATGTAAGCTGTTTTCAAATTTGAATGTTTTAGAGATGAATGCATTTGTTAATGTAATGAAGACATTCTGACAGAAAGAGAAAGCCATACACAGGAGTACCAAAGTATTTGCAAGGTGATTGGGATAAACTTTGATGTTTTGTCGATAGAAATAGGATGCCTTATAATAATCTTGCTATTTTTTCAGTCGGTAACAAATATTATATAATATATATTAATTAGTGTCATCTCACTTTCAGCAGTCCTTGAGACAGGTAGTTTTAAGATTGACTCAGCACTGTGTAAGATTGAGGAACCAGGTTTTCTTCATGGTCAGCATTTACCATTCAATGTGTCTCTTCATGTTGACAAGACGGCTGCAACACTCGTAGGAATGACACCGTCACACAGCTCTGTACAAAGTATAAAAGTGAAATGATTCCTTTTCTGCTCTCTCTATATCAAGAAAAGCCATTCCCAGGACATTCCACAGTAAGCAACTCTCTACTATAGTATGAATGTATTCTCCCTAAAATGAATGTGTTAAAATTTAATGGAAAATTCAACAGTAGTCCTAGGTCTACTTTTATAATTAAGTCACTTCATGAATAACATGACATTAAAGGCCTGTATAAGGAACTTCATATCTAATTTTGGCCTCTTGCTCTTTCGATTTCCACTATGTGAAGACAAAGTCTTCTGCCATTCTAGAGGTACCATCTTGAGACCAGAAAGCAGCCCTCACAAGACATTCAAACTTACTAGTGTCTTCCACTTGGACAGACCATTCTCCAAACTTTTTTTTTTGCTTTGATACAGGATCTCCCTACAGCCCCATCTTGCCTAGAACTTGTTCTGTAGATCAGAATGGCCTTGATCTCACAGAGATCTGCCTGAATCTGCCTCCAGAGTTCTGGGTTAAATACAAGAGCCACCATGCCAGACTCTTATTTCTTCATCCACGCTAATCATCCAGTCTCAGGTATTTTGTGATAGCAGAACATATGTATTAAAACATCTCACTGACCATCATCAGCATTGCTTATATTCCCCAAGCCAATTTCAATTTCTTCTGAAGAAGAATATTATTCACCTTTAAGGAAAAGATAAACCAATTCCCTCAGCACCAGTTGGGGATCAAACCCAGGGCTTTGAGCTTGCTAAGTAAGTGCTCTACCACTGAGTTACATCCTCAGCCAAACGTTTTGTGACACAAGGTATAGATACTTCAGGCTGGCCTCCATCTTGTAATCCTTTTGTCTCAGCCACTAGAGTTCTGGGACAACAGGTGTGGGCCATCACACTCAGCTAGGGCACAAAACTTAAGGAAGAAGTCAGTGTTACAAACTTATAGACAGCCCCTTAAGTGCCTCCTTAAATAGTGTGCACCTTGTACAGTCCTGCAAATGACAGCCTCTCTGGGCTTTGGGTGGCTAAGTGCCTCAGATTTTTAGCCTATCCTAGCTCTGCTCAAGATATTACTTCTTCCCAATATCTGGGCAAAATGAGGACTTTTAGGACAATATAGGACAGATAGTTTTCGGGGTGAAAATTGATGTTTCAGTGTCAGCCACACTTAACTCTTGTCACCCATCAGGAATGAATATAAAACTCTGTTCAAACTTCCAACCTTGGGCATTTAACATCTTTGGAGATTTTTATTTGGTGATCTTTCTGGCTCCTCCTAGCTCAAATCAAATGACAGTTATATCCTAATCTACTGTTAAAGAAATGACAGTGATACTGAGTCCACAGAAGCAAAAAGTCATAAACCTGGAACCAATCCTTCTTCATCAACCTTCTCCACTAGCATCTTTCCTACTCCCACCCACCACCAACACATGCATTCACAAATATCACATACCTGTCTTATATATATTTATATATATACACATATATATACATATTTATTTATATATGTATATATATGTAGTTTATAAACTGCAGTAGATGTTCTGAGATGCCACACAGCTTACCCACTCTTGAAACTTAAGTATGCATTTTCCTCAGCTGTTACAATACTAGTGACAGATGACTGTTGCTGAGTGTATTTCCAAGGATTATTCACAGCTGAAAAGAAACCACCTCAAATCAAATCTTCTTTGCTGAAACAGCCCTTATCCACTGAGCGTTGGGGAGGGAGTAAAAATTGTGGGAGGAGGAATACAGGCCCTTACCTCAATCTGGGACTACCATGTCAAGATTATTACAGCTCCAAAATTTTCTTTGAGGTTGTTTGAAGTATTGTCATCATTGCACGAAGTATATCACTTTAATCCTGCATTTTCAGTCTTCCATTTATGGTTTCCGAGAACTTCCTAGAAAAATTCCTGCATACAATTTTACAGATCCAAGTTTATATTTCAGGAAACCCAAACTTTGACAAGAAATATAAACCTTTTATCATGAAAACTGAGAGCCCATCTACCTCTTGCCTCTCTCCCTTCCTGACTCCTTCCCTTCTTTCTTCCTCCTCATCCTATTCTTCTTCCTCCTCCTGCACCTCTTCCTCCTCATCCACTACCACCACCACACCAGAACTACCACTTGCTCCACCTCCTCCACTTCTACCTTTTCTTCACCACTCTATTCTTATCTTTCTGTTTTCTGGTTAAAAGACATGTGATCATCATCTTTAAGTAAAATAGCATATAACAAGTATACATAATGTAATATAGTTCTTTGCACTGAAAAAAATAGTTAAACAAAAGTGCTTGAAACCAAAACCATGGAACACAAACCTGGAGTGATTTTTCTCCTATGGTGCATTATGAATTCCTTATTTGCAGCTGAATGCCTTGAATTAGGTCCTAATTCTGAGAGTCTGTGTTCTACTACCGGAAAAAAAAAAGGTCTTCCATTTCTACTCTTTATGAATACTGAAAAAAGAATTTGTCGTGGAACAAAGCATTTTCATGACACATTTGTCTTATTTGTTTCTGCTTTCAAAATTAAGTAGTGTTTAACAGGTCTCTTTGACCTGAAAATGTATTGATATGCCTAGTATTAATTTGAAAATCATGTACTTCACTGGGCTTGAAATTGATCCTGAGAACTATTCTGGCATTAGTGGGGAAGCCTTTTCCCCCAAGGTCCTGTGTATTCATTTCTTTCTTTTTGTTTTTTTTTCTTTTTTTCTTGGCCTTTTTGAGACAGGGTCTCCCTGTAGCCCCAGCTGGCCTGGAACTCACTCTGTAGACCAGGCTGGCCTCAAAGACATCCCACTGCCTCTGCCTCCCAAGTGCTGGGATTAAAGGCATGCGCCATCACACCCGGATTGTGTTTGCATTTCTAACCAAAGGTGCTCATACAGACATCCAAATTCTTTACATTGAAACAAAGCAAGATAGTATTTCCACTTACTGCCTATATGATGTTTGATTGAATTGATGAGGCTGAGGTAGATTCTTCACTTTTCAGCTACTATTCTGGTCAGTCTTAATCTCTTTGGTTGACTCTAATGAACACAATAACAAGGTAAACAACACAGTGATTCATTACTCAGTTTTTAAGGAAAATTATCAGAGGAGATCAAAACCTACTTCATGGATATCAGTTTCTGCAAACAAGGATCAAGAAATCTCTAATTATAGGCAAGACGATGGACACCTATAATCTCAGAACCCAAAAAGTTGAGGCAGGACCACTACAAGCTTTAGGCACGATTCAGTTTTAGTCTGAAATATATAAGACCTTGGATAAAAGCATAGAGAAAACTTGATATATACATTATACATATGCACACATATGTAAAATACATACTACATATACAGTAACCATAGGCACGACCTAAATAACTTCCAACCTCATAAGGAATTACCTTCTTAAACAACTGCTCTCCAATATCATCATAAATTTTTCTAGACACAGGTTCCAGAAGTAGGACAAGCATACAACAAAAATAAAAGGATATTGCATCACTTTAATGGTCAGAAAAGCTGATGGAAAGCAGAAACAAACAAGTAGACTAGCTAGAGATCTACTTAATTCAATAGCAAAACATTTGGCAACTACATCAGTTCAGCAACTGCAGATGGAAAAACTACACAGATTGTGGTACAATGAACAGAAGATGGACAATGAAGCATTAAACCTGCACTGTGGTTTGAGTGCTTCCCACAAAGATATATTGAACTGGATTCATACTCAAGTGTTGACTATGCTGTTTAATAGTCAGGCCTTTGAGGAGTGAATAGGATGAGTTCATCAGGGAGGAGCCCCCATGATTGAAAACTGATGGCCTTTTAAGGAGAGAGCCCAGAAAAAAAGACACAGCCATCTTAAGCCTCTTTTGGACTATACCAGTACGAAAATCATTACCAGCTGCGGGCCTCTGTGCCTCCCAATATATGAGTTAAGCTTATTTTCTTTATAATGGTAAAAGTGAGTAATACAGTGTTGGAGACAAAGTTTTCTTGGTTTTGTCTAAGAAGATACTATGTGGAAAAAATATGGCCTAAAAATTAGCATTGGTTTCTAAGGAAAAAGGAAAGTACAAATGGAAATCCAGAAATGAGGTCTTGAGAGTTGGAAATGCTATTTTTTCACATTACAGCAGTGGTAAGAGAGGGCTACCAAGCAGGTTGTAAAGACTCAAATACCCAGTAAACCTTCACAAAGTCACTCTGAAAGGAGATCAAATTAAGGGAGTGGCCTTTCCACATTTTTAAATGAATAATTTGGGAGAGGTATAAAGTAAAAAGAAAAATAAATAAGGGATAGCTGAAAACTCTCTAGAAGAAATTTTGATTTTGAGTAGTAGATGACAAATCTAACTAGATGCAAATAGATTTCTAAATTTGCAGGTGATGGAACTGCTAATTCATAGGCCTAGACTATTGCTGTGAGTTACTCTAAACACCATCCTGGATTACCTGGCCTTCCGTGATCAAGTGTACTTAAAAGGTCATATATGTAACCAATAAAGGAGCCGGGGGGTGGGCAGTCTTTCTTTGCCACTCATTCATTTCAGATGTGGCTAAGAAAAACAATCGACAGGAAACATCCCCTTAGAGGGTAAAACCTATGAGCCATAAGGACCAATGAAGGACAAAGCTCTCCCAGAGTGCATGATCTGGGTTTAATCAAGTAATGTTTCTACGCTTTGAGTAAGGTACTCAGCGGTTTCTCAGTGGGATTTTAAAATTATCACAGTCTATGCATGGTTCTGTGCTTCCCGTTCTTCTTTTTAAATGGAAATAATCTAAACTTCTGATGTGGTTAAAGAAAAGCTTATCAACATTAGTTTATGGTAACAACCAACCACTTCTCACTCATAAATTTGTGGGTAAGCTGTAGCTTGATGGGTAGAGTCTACTGGATTTATTCTGGTCACCACAAGATGTCTAATTCTGGGACCCAGTGTGATAGAACTGTGATAGAACAGCAGCTACAAGAAACATCTCATTCAAGTGCAGGAAGACAAGACTAGAGTATGGGCTAAGCTACAGAAGCACGTTTAAAGCCTCTAGCAGAGTAGGATAAAAGTTACATTTGCCACATTTCACCAGTCAAAGTGAGGCAGATGACAAGAAAGGAAAGGGTGAACTGTGAACATCTAGTGAAATCTACCACCAGAGTATTTACACGAGTGTGGGCAAATAACCAGTTTAACTAACAGTTTCCAGATAATGGTGGTGGCATTTATCCTGAGTTTGAAATTTGAGCTAGGGACCCTAAGTAGATGGGACTTATGGGTGTACCATTTAAGAACTAGCACCTATCAGCAGAAAGGTAAATGAACCAGTTTGAGGACTAACAGGTGAACTCTGGCAGAAACAATGCTAGTCTCCTAGTGAATATGAGTCACTCAATAATTTAGACACTTTTATGAAATTTACATATGACCCAAATGTAATTTCTCCCTAATTGTAACCTTCTGGTTGTGACCTAGTTAAACAGGAACTCTTTTGATAAGTACCCAGTTCCAAAATCACATTCTAGGCCTATCTTAATCTGTTCTAGATCTAGAACATATTCCAAGTTACATGTCCTTTCCTGGGCACTTCTTCTCTGAAGTTTTATGTTCTATTCATGTGTCCACTGCCCATCTGTACCTTAACATTTTAGCCTTTCTGTAATTATTCATAACTTTCAGTTACAATATGCTCAGCTATGCTACACAATCTCCTTAGTCTTCGTAGACTATAGAATAGGTTCTCTTTCTATACACTCATGCTACATGTTCCACACAGGCCACCTAGGGGGCTGTTTCAGAGTTCCCTTACCCTTAGCTCAAAGACTCAAAACGGAAGAAACTGACACTATTGAGTAGCCACGATATCAAAAGTTGCCATGGCAGACAGAATGCAGCATGTGGTGAAGTATGCACTGACTCAGTTCTCCTCCCTGAAAGTGTTTGGTCACATGTCATTGGCCAAAGGAAGCCATGTGTTCATATAAGTTCAAATAACCTGGGGGATACGATGCTCAAAGAAGAAATGGAAGTTCACTTTAGTGCACCATAATACATACTGAATGCAATCTAACCTTCTAGTTAGCAGATATTGGTTCCTTCCTCATACCAGACTATTTTACCCCCTTCTCCACGAGTGACAACTTTAACTATCATTCAAGCATTGCTTCAAGTCAATGGATCAAATTTCAGAATGATATGTGATCATCTCTACATCAGAATTCCATGTTGCTAATATGTTATTGTTAGGACAACTGCATTAAAATCTCTCATTCGGAAAGGGCCAAGTATGAGATGCATCCAGCACTCCCTGAGAAGTCACAATAATAGTGAAATCAAATTGGCAACAGACGTTTAAAGGAGGTCTCACCCTAGACCTAGAAGAGGCCCTGGCTACTCTTCCTTTAAAGTAACTTCCTTGTCCACTGCTTGCTAACCACACATTTCCACTATCCAGCAGGCTTGCTTTTTCATTGAAATTTTGTGATTTTTTTCATACAGTATAGTTTGATGGCATTTCGTTCCACTCCCCTCTCTGCATGTTTCCCCAATGACCCCTGCCCAATTTAATGAAATTCCTCAGTATAGGTATATATACATACACACACGCATATGTATGTATATATAATATGACCTATAGAGTATGATTTCTGTCCTCCAATGCCCTTCTATGTGAATCCATTCTCTGCGTCCACCAAAAGTCCCAACCCTTTAAGACACGGTCTTTTCCCCCTCCCAGAAGTAACCAACTGCCAAAAGTTTCTTAGATTGGGTTGTGATTTCTTACCTACTTCCCACTTCCCAATGTCTATGCTGCAATTTTCTTTTAAATTGCGTTTCTCAACATAAATGAGTTTGCCATTCGAAAATTTCCTTTCCTAAAAACTTAGCAGTCGGGCCGGACTTGGTGGCAAACGCCTTTAATCCCAGCACTTGGGAGGCAGGCAGATCTCTGTGAGTTCGAGGCCAGCCTGCTCTACATAGTGAGTTCCAGGACAGCTGGAGCTACAGAGAGACCCTGTCTCAAAAAGACAGAAAAAAAAAACCCTAGCAATCTACTTCTAATCCAAAGAAAGTTACAGTCTCAGAGACATCTAGCATTGGGACGTTGACAGTAGAGTATTTTTCCCTCTATTTCTCAAAAATAAGCTTACTCCAATTTGCTCTGTGTACAATAACCATATGCATGCTTCTTTTTTGGAATCTGCTTCTCTCTCTTTCAACTTCATTTTGGTTACAATGAACACACGATCTTCTATGAAACCAATATCCTTGGTCTCTTTATTCTGAGCCATTTTGCCCAAATAAAGCACACCACACACTTAGAAATCTTTTATTCTAGGAGTTACCCTATTGAGAGTTTCTCACAGAGTATTGGAATTATACTCTTAATTTGGTACATGTGCTGAGACAATGTCTTCACAGTTTTATAATATTTCAACAACAGGTATAAGAAATGTCATAAATTTTTCCTTTGTTCACATAAAACTGATGCTAATTTGGCTTTTAGTGCTCAGACTTTCTTGATCTTATTTCACACTGCCTAAAATTTCCAGTGTTGTAGGTTCACAATTTCTAACTCTTAATTCCCTTTTCAAGCATGCTTGAAAGCCAGATAATTATCGTACCTACACTCAAATCTTTAATAGTTTGAAAAATGAGACAAATGTAGCAATGTATATAATATTCTATTTTCTGACATCCTTGCGTAAAGTCATCCTATTAGTATATGCATGATCTGTCTTTCAGATTTTTGAAGATCATAGTTTAACTAAAAGTTTATCACTTGACACACCTCATCAAGCCTGCAACTTCTATCCATTTCCTTAAACCCAGCACACAATCTTTAAACACCATATATTATATAAACTTGTTACATCAGCACCCATAGTCTTATATGGATTTTTGTGTGAATCAGGATAAGCTAGGTTAAACTAATAGTGTGAATTCTTCTAGCCTCCTACCCCAGAATGCATATAGTGAAACTTAGTCTCCAGTGCAGTGATGTGGGGAATGGAGGCATCTGAGAGAGATTTGTGTCATGACAGCAGAGGAATCATGGGATATTTTAATGACCTTATCAAACAAGCTGGTGTCTGGTTTAACCTCTCCAATACCTGAGGATGCAGCAATGAAGTGCTAAGAAGAACAGAGCCGTCACTAGACATGAAATCTGTTGGCAGCCTGGTCTGAAACTTAGTCTTTGGGAACTTTGAGGGGCAAAATTTCTGTTGTTTGTAAATTACAAAATTTGTGGGTTTTGGTTTCTGTTTAGATTTTTCTTTTGCTACAGTAACCTAAACAGCCAGACTACAGCACTGTGAACAGTACTGCCATCTTAGCGGTTTAAAATAAAAGTTGTTCTTCATTCCCACTGTTTCACTCAGGATATTGTTGGTTGCTCTGGCAGAATATAAATAAAACATGGATACTCTAGAAGCAACCCTGAAAGTAGGTGTGTTCAACTTGCATCCTACAGGTCACCTGTAAGTCTATTCCTTCCATTCACAAAACATACATATACATGCTTAACTGCCAAAAAAAGGAATAATGCAAGACTAAATGCACCTCAGGAGACCACGGTACTCTGTCACAGTCAAATTTCAATCTATCTCCACAATTCAGCTACACAGACTACCTTGAACTTGAGTAAAATAATGCAAAAGAAGGCACTTAGTCTGCACTTCTAAAACACAGCAGAGATAATGTCAGTATGTATGTAGGTTAAGAACCCAAGGAACTACAGGGGAGAACTGGGAAAGGAGAAACAAAGAAAGATTTCAAAATTATTTCCAAATAAAATCTGAATATTTTGAATAAAAAATTTCAAAATAATCGAAATCTTTTTAGGGGTGTCTACCTCAAAGTCAGTATTCAGCCCAGAGCTCCTGATCCTCCTACATTGGAATCCTAATTACTAATGTTTCTCCAAATCCACTTGCTAGGTAGGCAAAACATAGCCATGGAAAACCACTATTTAATCCTGTGTGAAAGGTGAATCCTCTAAGAATTCATATAGAATTATCCACCTGAGTGTCTGGGGATGTAGCTCAGTTAGTACAGTGCTCATCTACCATGTATGAGGCCCTGAAGTTTGATCCCCAGCACCACAATATAAAGAATTATTCCCCTTAGGAACAACAAAGGGGAGTATATCTACTGGATTATTTTCTCAAATCATCACAGGTTGTTTCTACTGGATATTTATTCAAACTGCCAGCTTTCACATTAAGTTTGCCCAAATCAAAAATAAAAATAGAAGGCACCCATTTAAATTGGATTTGTACATAGACCACAAATTTAGTGTATGTCCCACACAACATTCAGGACACACATGCCTTATAAAATAGCATCTTCTGGGCTGGAGAGATGGCTCAGCAGTTAAGTGCACTGACTGCTCTTGCAGAGGACCCGGGTTCGATTCCCAGCACCCACATGGTGGCTACAAATCTTCCTTAACGCCCTCTTCTGACCTCTGCGGCATTGCACTACATGGGTGCACTCACATACATTCAGGCAATACACTCATACACATAAAATAAAAATAATAAATAAAATATTTAAAAAACAGCATCTTCTGTGAAATATGAATTTTACCAGGCAGCAAGTCCCTTGTCAGAAAGTAGAGATATATGGGACAGTTGAAGTGAGTTTCCCTGAGCCCTGCAGCTGGTTGCCACAGTAACAACTAACACTGAAAAAGGTGGATCACAAAAAAATAGAAGGATAAAATGGTGTCTATGCCATTTAAAGACAAGTATCCAAAGTAGAACCATGCTAAAGATTAAGTAATTGAAAAAGAACACATTCCAGTGGTTGGCAAAAAAGAAAAAAAACCACAGCCATTTTAGGTCAAATGCTCTGCTAAGGGGCCTTGAGAGGTGGTTTAGAGATTAGGAGCACTGGCTGCTCTTGCAGAGAACCCAGGTTCAGTTTCTAATACCGACATGGAGACTAAAAAAACAGACATCACTCCAGCTTCAGGGGATCTTATGCCTTCTGACCTCTGCAAGCATTGCACAACACAGGTGTACTTACAGACATGCAGGTAATACATTCATATGTAAAAAAATGAAAATAATTTTTTTATAAAAGTTTGCTAAGGTTTAGGAAAATGTGCAAGATGAAAACAAAGGGGGACAGTTTTCCTATGAGTTATCTGAGTTCATGGACTATGCCTGAACAATCTCTGTAATCTACATTATCTAGAATATGCCTGTCACAGAGAAGGCCAGTAAATATTTACATAAATAAGTGAACTGATGAAAGTGTGAGGACCAAAGAAATATAACCTTGTGTGAGAAGCAAAGAATTATAGAACCTGAGCAACAGGAAAATGTAATTAAATAAGACTTTTTCCCCTTTTTATGTCTCTTCTCCAGCTGGCCTGGAACTCGCTACATAGACCAGGCCGGCATCTAACTCAATTAGACTTTTTAAACAGCGTTTTCGCAAGAGATTTTAACTATAACCCCAAACCAAAGAGTTTTCAGAGATAATCACTAATAAATCTTTATTCTTGTCCCCAGGAATGAAGTGGATATACTTACCTAGCAAGGGATATATCATGATCAGGAAGGTTGATTTTCCCAGGTGGCAGATGACTCATTGCTCTTTGGATGTGCTGACCCCTGAGATTTTCCCAAGTGTGAGAAACTCAACTGAATGATTTGTTGTTGTTGGGGACTACGTTGACGGTTTCCCCTGCTAAAAAAAAAGAAAGACATTTCTTAGATAATTAAATGTAACTGGAAATAATTAGGAATATCTTTTTCAGAAATAATAAACTCAGTTTCTACAAAGTGCTAATGAAAATTTTAAAACTGTAATCATATAAAAAGCTAGTCTATGACAGACATTCACAGAAAAAGATATGCAGAAATTAGATGGAGGAAGGAGGCTCTTGTCCTGCCAAACACTGTGTCCCTGAGCTATGCCATGTGGCTTGCTACTGTGGGCTGAATTTTTCCCTTGTTGTGTCTCTCATGAGAGCCTATAGAAAATGAGTCTCTGATGGCCAAGTAACCAAATCAAGAAGGAACCATGGGATCTACAAAGAGGAGCAAAAGGAGATCCTAAGGGAACATTGAGGATGGGGAAAGTGTGTAACAAAATACATGCGATATAGAAGAAGAAGATGGTGGCTGAAAAAGAAGAGGACCAGAAAAAGCCTGGAAAGGGTTTGGTGGAGGAGAAGGGAGGAGGATGTACAACAAAAATAAGGTATGCAGGAGGATTCGATGGTGAAACGCATGACTTTGTTGTGCTAAAACAACAACAAACTAAAGGAAAAGAAACATCTGAGGAGCTTTTCTTCCTTTCTCAGATCACATTTCTCTAATCTTTTGCTTCTATTCTCTCAGACCACTTCAAAATTAGTTTTGTGTCAGTCCTGGCCTCTGGCTCTACACTACAGATAAAACTTAGGTTAACAGAATTATGATGACATTCCTTACTTCTTGTGAAAATTATGAAAGACCGACAAATGAAAATAAAAAAGTCTTTATCACATACACAGAAACAAATACTATTAACACTAAAGTCTGGTTTGCTTATGAGTCACTAATGAGTCTGAAATATGACCTACCAATTTGAACTCCGTGTAATTAGCACCCATAAGTGAAAAGATGTAGAATGGACATGTGGATATTTACAATTCAGCCAATACTATTATGCTTTATCTAAAAGTCTAGAATTCTTAGGCCTTTAGTAAAGGTTTTCATTTAGATTTATATTTCTCCCAGAAATTGTTTCACTGCTGGTGGGATTGCCGACAACACAGCAGACAGTAGCAGGGATAACAGAGTATAAGGGCTCTAGTGGGGGGAGGGAGGCTGTGGGAGGGCGCC
>NW_008359078.1:32643-33432 GCF_000622305.1 Nannospalax galili
CTGTGGTTATTAAATTCAAAAAAATTAAAAAGTAATAATTCTTCAAAGCATAAAAATTTGCTCCTGACTACTATCCTCAGGCCTCTTGGGGTAAGTCTATAGCGCAGCTCTCTGCTCTGGGACTCCCTAAGCCACATTCACCCTTCCATCCCCCCCTCCCCCACCGTTCTATACTCCTAGTTTGGGCCCTGCGCCATTCCTAGTCTTGGGTCCCCAGACACCTGGGGAACCAATAGTGCTTCCTGATCTTTTTCACCCAGACCAACGTAGTGCCTTCCTTGGGCCCCAGGAGCACTGCTTCTGGATCTGGCCCCGCCCTCACCTCCCTCTACTTACCTGGTCCTGCAACACCCTCCAGCCTCTTTCTGGAGCTGACAGCCTCTTTCTGGAGCTCCGAGGCTTACCTTTCCTCTCCCTGATCCTTTGCATCCAGTACAACCCAGCTACTCAATCCACTCCCTGGTAAATCTTGGGGCTTCTTCCCACCCCATCTGCCTTTTCATCCCTGCGTGGCATGGCCTCGGCCAGGATCTCAGGTCAGTCCAACTCCCAAGTTCCTGAGGCCAAAATCGTTCTTAGTAGATTCCAGACCTAAAGAGAAAGTCTGAAAACTTCTGACCCACAATGGAATTGGGCCACCACGGAACTCCTGAAGACAAAATCAATCAGGTCACGACAATATAAAATCAAAAGAGAAGCTTAGACCAACCAGCTCTTCATACCCAAAAAGTAAACCACAAAGACACATAAAGTTCAAAAAAAGAAGCAGAACTAAACTTGAAGGCCCGA
>NW_008359078.1:38915-50219 GCF_000622305.1 Nannospalax galili
GACACAATGTCTAGCCTACTATCTTGTACGTAGTTATCTCAGTCTCTCTCTCTCTCTCTCTCTCTCTCTCTCCATATATATATACATATAACTATGCATACATACATACATACATATATATGTATGTATGTATGTATCAAAACCTCTAAAGGGACATTTATGCAAAACTGAAATTCAAAAATGCAGATGTACCTCCCAAGACTTACTGACATGAGGACCATTTGGAAAAGTACATCCTCTAGGATAATATAAAATTAAACTCCTTTAATTAAAGACCAAAAAAGAAAGATTCATTAAATATGGGAAAAATAAAGCAGTTTTGAGGAGAGAAAGCAACATATGATAGTCATTCAAATTAAACAAAAATAAATCTTCGAGAGATTTCCCTTGGAGGTGCAAAGCCGTGTCGCCAAATACATAGGCAGGCAGGCAGGCTCTGGCTCAGAGGCCAGGGCCTCGAACCGGCTAATAAATGAGGACTTGCTGGAAAGTCAGTATTTCAAATCTCCAGATACTCCTCACAGCTTCTTTGAAGTCGGGGGCTTTCTCAGTTTCTGTTGCAAAGAGAGTGAGAGAAATTCCCAATCTGCTTCATAAGAAATTGTGGGAGAAAAATGCAGCACTCTTCCAGGGCAAGAGCAGGGAAATGGGGCTGCTGCAAGACCAGAGCTGTTTTTCCTGACACCCCAGAGCCACTGGTAAAATGCGCATTCAAGATGCTGAGATATGGCTAAAAGAGTACCATTTGTAAAAATAAGGAAATGAAATAAAACTTCTCATGCTAGAACGTAAAAGTGGCCGCTTCTTGGGATTTGTGCAAAATAAATACTAATACTGTCAAAGACAAACAGATTACAATGTATTCATATGTCACGTGTGTGTGTGTGTGTGTGTGTGTGTGTGTGTTTGCCATTCTAGTAAATGTTTGATGTGTATATGCAGGTATATTTTAAAACAAGTTTGCTATCAAACTGACAATACCTCTATTGATTGCTAGAGTTTCTGGCAGTTTTTATAGGTCCTCCTTAAATATTTTTGGGTGCTGAAAGAAGTTCTGTTGCTTATCTATTAACATACAGTTTCATAGTGTGAAAATTTTCCATTTGATCTTTTAAACTCATTTTGTGGTTCACATGAGTCAATCTGTGGATCATATAATAACCCAGCATTCTTCACGTAATTTGTCTCCAAGGGAAGTAGAGTTGAGATCTGTCACGCCACCTCCAGTGGAGCCGGCGTGAGGAACTCTGCGTGGGTTGAGGCTGAGAAAACTTCAAAGGAAGAATGCTTCCTGGAGAATAGCTGTGTTAAAAAAGCATGCTGTGTCCTTGGCTGTTCTGCTTTAGTGCCTGTCTTCATTGCTATCTTTATTCCTGTTCTTTCCTCATAGAGAACTGCTTTGTACCTACTCAGGTCATTAGGCCCACCTGAAGAGAGACTAGATACAGATGATTTCCTGGGAACTCAGTTTCCCAATATTAGACTTCCTCCAAATGCTCTTTTCTTATTTCAAACAATAAGTAAAGTAGCTAAGAATAAGCAACCTTGGAAAATTCTAGATAAGTTATAGCAAGAAGAATTATTTGTAAATAATCCCCCTACCTCAGTTCCTAGAATTGACTCAAGGAGATTAAAGGGATAAGAGAAAGAAGATTGCTGCCTTTAGTTAAGATAGACTTAGAAATTCCGGTAGGCTATGGCATCCCCTTAAGGGAAAGGAGAGCATATTTAGAATCCCCAAGGCCACTAATGAACCACTTCCTCATACAAGAGTTTATACAAGAAATAATAGATGGATAAATATTCAAGGAAGGAAAGTTTTATGATATTCATTATAGTTTATGGCTAGGTTAGCTAGATCTAGACCACCTTGGTGCCTTTACTACAAGTCAGCAGCAAAGTATATTTGAACAATTATAGGCAGTATAAGAAACATGGATAGAAAGAATAGGAAAATAAGGGTTAGAGAAACAAGCCTTTAAAGTTATATGGAGTTATTATAACTTCACTGACCTAGTCATTGGCCTCGGCCACCGAAACCTCAGAAGTAAAATAAAATTGAGAAAACGGAACCATAAAATTACCAACCATGAAATTTATAAGTAGCTGATGTTGCCAAACCACTAAGGGAAAAGGACAAATAGTCTAAGCACCTGATTAATTAGATAAGAACACTCTACACTGTACTGTATTGCTTTGATTTTGAATTGTATTTCTAAGAAAAGGATTAACCATGAAATCAACCTGATGCCTGCACAATCTTGTCCTGTAACTTGTATAAAATCTGATGCTCCACTTTAGAAAATTACATTCAGATCATCAACCATCTCTTGTGTTGTGTCTGTTTGTCATTTGCCGAATCCTTGCCCACTCTCCGATTCCCTGTTCCCGTCGGACTGAGTGCTCCGGTCTGGGCTGGTCCGCAGAGATCGATGGCCCACTACTCATTCAAAGTTTGTTCTGTTATATAACGCTCAATAACAATACCACAATAACGACAGCAAGGAGACAGTTCAGTTTCCTTTGCATCACCCTCCCACATCATCGTCGGTAGCAAAATGATATGCCAGGGAAGCCCTGCATAAAGGTCCAGGAGTCTATGCAATGCTAAAAGCTTCCTTTTACTCAGTACTTGACTCAGCTAAATAGAGTTTATGGCTCTTCAGAGAAAAATACTCTATACCAGTATGGGAGCTGTGCAAACTCTTGAAGTCCAGTGATTGAGGCCAACTCAAATTATTATGTCTACTTCAAACCCTCAAAGTAAATGGGAAAACCATGTCCTAAATGTGCCTAAGAGAAGAAAGGGAATTTGTAGATTCCTACAAGCATTAAGAGAATAAACAAGTGGTTAGAAAGCAAGAGCAAAATATGATGGGGGCATGGACTGAGAAGGTGAAAGAGGAAGTTAGTGAGAGAGGATTTAAGTGAGAAAGAAGAGAGAGATGGAGAAGAGAGGGACACAAGCAGGGACTAGGTTAATAGGATACCTTAAGAGGCTTGTAGCTGTGCATCAAATACCAACAAAATGAAGACATAATTCAAATAGGAGAAAAACATATAACACATAACGGGTAAGTGGTTAATAGCTGGTATATGAAAAATTCCTTTATTTGGTATCAATAAACATGTCATTTAAAAATGGGCAAGGTTTTGAATAGACATTTTGCCAAAGAAGATATGCAAATAGACAATGAACATATTCTTAGCATCACATATCATTAGACTTGTGCAAATAAAAGCCAAAATAAGGCCTTCAAGATGGCTTAGCAGATAAAGGTATCTGCCTGATGACCTGAGATTAAAGCCCAGAACCCACAACGTAGAAAGAAAGAACTGACACCCGCAAGCTGCCCTCTGACTTTCACATGTGTACCATGGCATGAAAAATAGACAAAATAAATGTAATAATTTTTTAAAGCCAACATGAGGGCTGAAGTTAAAACTCAAGCAGTGGAGTGCTTCCCCGGCATGCACAAATCTCTGGCTTTGATCCCCAGAACCAGAAAAAATGTTAAAACTACTACACGAAACACTTCATATCAATTAGGATTGACTCTTATAAAAATAAATAAAACAAATTCTAAAATGCAGAAAGCAAGCGTTGATGAGGATGTAGAGAAATCAAAGTCTCTGAGTATTATTGGTGCAAAAATAAAGGCCACAGTGGAAAATGCAATAATGATTCCTCAGACTCTTCAGCAGAATTACTGTATGATCTAAGTGTTCTACTTTAGCACAGAATTGAGTCCCGTATTTTATAACCATTTATGCAAGCTTTAAAGATGCATTTCCCTTGACTTCTCTCAAAATAAGCCAAAATTATTTGAAAAATGATTTCAAAATTTTAGTTAAAATTTGACCAATTTTTAAAATTTTATGCGTGTATCAGTGTTCTGTCTGCATGCACATAGGTGTACCAAATGTATGCAATGATCCCAGAAACTAGAAGATGGCAAGAGATCCCCCTTCAGTCTGAATTACTGACAGTTGTTAGAGGCCATGTGGATGCTTAGAGCTGAACCTGGGTCCTCTGCAAGAGCAGCCAGGGCTTTAACCACTTCTCTCCAGTCACTTAAAAATTAACCTTGATTCACCATCTTTAACTGTTTCCAACAACTTGGCCTGAAAGTTAGTTACACATAAATAATATTTCAACAAAAACTTTAGAAAGGCTAGTGCAGTAAGTAGTACAATACATGAAATCGACAAAAGTGGACCTGTGTATCTCCAGCACCCTGATGAATCCAGAAGTAATCTCAATGGTCCACTGTGAAAGAAGACAAGGACCTATGGGCACTTTTGTGGTGTGTTTTAAGATCTGACCATTTTTAAGGAAATAATACAGAAACAGCAGCCATCATCTCACCATAAACTCCCATTTCTGGTTCTTGCTCAGAGGAATGAGATTAAAAACTGAAACACCCTGCTCTGTTTAGTAGGTGTAATATATACTAACCCAGATGGCGAATTTACCCTAAGCATTATCTTGAAAGAACTGCAATTACAGAATTAAATTAACAAAACTAATGGACCAAACACAACAATAAGCATTCTTGTACATTGGTAAAAGATGATGAATCCTAATTTCCCTCTCCTGGCAATGCCAAACATCATTCTTCTCAATGTAGTCACCCTGATTGTGGAACAGAAAATGAGGCAAAGAGTCTATCCCAATGACTCTGTTCTGCTGTCTACACATCAGAAAGAAACCACCTGGCCAAACAGTAATCCTAGTAGATATTAGCAGTATTGATTCTTTTCAACCAAATCAACACATTACATGCAAGACTGTTTTTTTTTTTATGTGAAAAGAGCTTCTCCCCCTCTGTCAGTGTGTGTGTGTGTGTGTGTGTGTGTGTGTGTGTGTGTGTGTGTGTGTGCGCATAGTGTAAGAAAGAGTATAAATACTAGTCATAAGCTACTCTCCACTAGGTCTTCTAACTCTAACCTCCTCACTAAAAGGTAGCTGCTTGTAGCAAACCCATTCTATAAGAAACTGATGGCCATCACATGAATACGAGGGAAATGGATAGAGAATTTCAGGTGCTGGCCAAAGAAAAACAAGGTTGTAAACACCTGAATTTCCTGTGAACACATCATAAAAGGGGCCATTATGAGAACTGAAGAGAACTTCAGAATTTAGGATGTCTGCAGCAGCAGATTTTGATAGGAGATTTACATTATTTTTCTAGAGTCCCAGAAAAGGGAACGAGCTGACTGAATGTGCGTTCACTCCTCACTCTCAAAAAACATAGTTTACTGGACAACACAGTAGGACACAGGGCTTGTAGCTGCCAACCTGTAGAAAAAAAATAGACACGAATTGGCATAATAATAAAAGCAATCATCCCCTGCAGCTATACGAAGAAGCTAAGTTGTTTTGGAAACACTATTTTTTTTTTGTTTTTGTTTTTTTTTGTTGTTCTATCAGTTTTGTGTATATTGCAAGACTTTTTCTGCTGTTGCTTACAGGTCAATTTATAAATAAAACGGACCAAACATTCTATAAATGATGTTTAAATATCAGTAGCAAATCCTTTAATTCTTTCATCTGTTTTACTAAAAATTGAACACATTTGCTCTACAGTATTCTTGAGTTCAATGAATCGGTGCTTCCAGTTACGGAGTGCAAAATCCCAGCAGATCAGATTCCCAAGCCAGACTGCCACCATTTAAGGCCAGATGACAGACTAACAGAATATTGACTTGAACTTGTTCTTACTATCGTTTCCAGAAAAGGTAAAAGACAACTTATACATATAAAATGGTTTAGCTGGCCACACTTAACAATAGCTTAATTTTGATAGCTATGGCTCAGAGTAGGATAAATACAAGTTCAATTATTTAGTGAACTTATATTGCACTCATTCTTTGGAAATAATTACATTCTTGAATTAGAGCTGTATGACTGAATTCCAAGTATGTGTTTCCAGAAGCATCTTCCTCAAGCATTAAAAAACACCTTTTAGAACCAAGTAAAAGATCCCATCTTATAAGGAACCACTGCCTCTAAATTCCTCTAGGAGACTGAAGATGGATCACTAGAGTGTTCTCTGTGGGTAGCATTGCAGAAACCTCGGCTGCCTGGGCATTAAAGTACAGACCCTAGAAACCCAGAGAAGTGAGTGGAATAGCAGCTACTCCTCCCTGAAAACTGCCTGCTGCTGGGCACGAAGTCACAACTGATTTTATTTTGGATAGGTACCCTTTATAAAGAAGCTGAAACCTTAGTAAGAGGGTCAATTATTGGATTAAATCAGTAGTACTATATCTCACTGCATCTAGGAATCATTCGGAAGGATGGAAAGAAGGCCGATGCCCATACAGAGTTTCAGTCCAGACCAAACTAGAAACTCTGGGCTGAGTCCCAGATACCTTTATTTACCTTTATTTCTTATACATTGTCTCTTTGATTTTAATCTGCAGCCATAGTTGAAAGTTACTGTGGTAGACGGTTCTCAGAAGCTTTATTAAAGGGGATAGAGCACACATCTATACCCTGATTCTTAAAGATTGCCTGGGGAAAACTAACATTTAAAGTTGCTTAGTAGAGGGCATACAAAGAAAGAGTAAGTTTTTTCAAAAGGCTTATTTTTTCAAAGGAAGCCCTGCTTCCAACTAAAGGCAGTTGAATTTAAAATATTAGGGATACCTTTCCTCTGACCTCAGTAAACTGGCCTACTTCTTTATATAGATTTCTATAGAATCTTGTAACCTTATACAACCAAAAAAAATGAGATTTCCCTCCCTTGCTCTTCATACCAAAGTTATTTTATTAAGGCAAGATTTAGCATCTGCCTCAGTTTGAATGTTTGTTGGCAAATGGGAATCTACTTTTCCACATTTAAGTAAGCCAATAAATAATTAAGATAAAAACTGAAGTAAAACTGAGTGAGATTTTCCCCCAACTTCCCGTCCTCTCCCTCTTGCTAAATGACCCTGTCACCTGCACCCGAAAGGATCTCGTGGCTCCCAAACAGAGCCCTGGCAAAAGGACATTCTGCCTTTGGCAGTGACAATTTCATTACATGGACAAAGCAGCATGTGTCACTATAAAGCCTTCTAAGCATTGTGGTTTCCTCTGACAAATTAACATTAACATACTGCACAGTGTTCTTCAAAAGGCTCATCATATACGAGAAAAGACGTGTTGAAGCATCATCCATTAGCCGACAGGGTGCACAGTAATAAGAAACAGCTTTTAGTGCTGGAGATGGTTGAGTCTTAGAAGTAAATGATCAGGTGAAGTAGAGTGGGAGTCTAGTCTCAGGCAGGCGTGAGGGGGTTGATTATTCTATACTACTGTAGTCAAGGCAGAAATAAGAAAAATAATGGCCTGTTGAGACAAGAACAGCTGGAAAGCAACATGCAAGAGAGTTAGGGGAGACATGGTGGAAAAAAGACTGGACGACAGACTGGAGAGGAATGTGAAGGATGAGAGATTAGGAATTTAGAGACCCACTCCGGAAGCTACTACAAAGATCCAGGCACAGACAGGTGAGGGCTGAAGTTAGAGTTGTGCCATTAAGAACTGAGAGACTAATGATGGAGGGTGAATAAAAGGGAACAGGGCTGTTTCTAATAAACCATCTAGGTATTTGCTTTGGGGGCTAAAGGAGAGTATTCATGTGTTGTGTTACTTGCAGCAATGGGAACTTGGCAAAAGTCCTCTGTTCGGGGTAAGAGTTGCCGGATAAAATACAGGAGCCTTCCCCAGTTAAATTGGACTTTCAGACAAATAGTATATGCAGTAAAAGCTCAGAGTTGATTAGATAAAACCGTATTTGATGAGATGGAAAGGCAGGACTTGTCTTGAGCTGACAGATTTTTTACACAGAAAATAGACTCCAAACTCAAAATTTTAATTCAAGAACTCAGTCTCCCACTGCAAGGCCTCCAGACCATCAGCCTTCAAAGAGACACATTCCTCAGCACTTGTATTGATGTCTTTGCTTACTGTATCATATAGATGGTAGAATTTTTCCATTTCAGGCTGATGCTGGGTAATTTATTTCATGTTGCCATAGTGAAATATTCAACTTGAGCTTTGAAAAAAACAGCACTGTAGAAGCAAGGAAAAAAGAGAATCTCACTAATGGCACATTTATGTACCAATTTGTTTTTCAAGATATTCTGGTCACATTTAGACCTAGGAAATCATGATTTCTTCAAAAATATGCTCAATTGGGGAATTGCCTCTATTGGACTGGCCTGTGGCCATCCTTCACATTCCTCATCCAGGGATCTTGTTAAACTGCAGGTTCTGATTTAGTAGGGGGCCCACATTCTGAATTTCTAACACACTCTCCTATAATAATAGTGCTGTTTGTAATGGACCTTGCCTTGAGTAGCAAAGCTCTCTTCATCTTCAATTGAACTTTCTTTTACATTTTAAAACTTACGTGTATGTGTGAATGTGTACATACATGCAAGTCCTCGTGAAGGCCAGAAGAGGGCATGATATCCCCTCGATCTAGAGTTCCAAGTGGTTGTTAGCCACCCTACCTGGGTGTTGAGAAGAGAACTTGAGTCTTCTGCAAACGCAGAAAGTGCTCTTAACTGTTAAACCATCACTCTACTGCATCAACTGAACTTCCTGCAGTGAAAGACATGTTCTGCAATTTATACTGCCCAATGTGGTTGCTACTAGCTGTTTATGGCTATTGAACAGTAGAAGTGTGGCTACAGTGTATCTAAAGAACTAAAATTTTAATTGAAGTTCATTTTAATTGCTTTAAATTTCAATAGTCACATGCTTCAGAGACAGCACTCGAATTGTGATCCACCAGGAAACACTGAAAAGATGCACTGTCTAGAAGATTGTTTATTTGTGATCATCCACCTTGTCTGGCTCTTACACTCTTTCCACCTCATCTTCTGCAATGATCCCTGAGAGTTGAGAGGCAGAAGCTCGAAATAGGTGTCCTATTCAGGGATAAGCACTCTTTGGCCTCTTGTTCTCTGCACACTGGCCAATTATGGGTTTCTGTATTAATCACTATCTGCTGTATAAGGAAACTCTGGTGAGAGTTAAGAGATCCATTCATCCTAAGTGCAGAGGTTGCATTGAAGATGTGTTACTTACTCAAATGAATTCATAGCAATGTCAACAGCATGCACAAGTACTATGCAAGCTCAAATTAGACAAAATCCCAGCATAAAAATGGAGACGTTTATAAGAAATCCCAACCCAACCAAAGGAATTTTTTGTGATTGACGGCTGCTGGAAGGGAGAAAGACAGTGTCTTACAGGGATGGGACTCTTGGTGGGCCCAGTGGATGAGCCCATACTGAGGGACATTGAGGGGCACAAATAGGACTCTATAGGTCATATTATATATATATATATATATATATATGAAGAGTACTTTAAATTATGAAGGGGTGGTGGAGGGAGGGTCTAAGTATATTAAACTATATTGTATGAAAATTGCAAAAAATTCAATTATAAAAGTAGTAAATTGGGGCTGGAGAGACAGCTCAGTGGCTAAGAACACTGACTGTTCTTGCAGAAGACCTGGGTTCAAATCCCAGCACCCACATAGCACCTAACAACTGTCGGTAAATCCAGTCCCAGGGGATCTGACAGCCTCTTCTGACCTCCGCAGACATTGCACGACACAAATACACTTACCTACATGCAGGCAATACATGAATACACATAAAATAAGAATATTTCTTTAAAAAGTAGTAAACTAAAAAAAATTTTAAAAATATATTTTTTTATGTGTATCAGGGTATTGCCTGTATACACGTAATTATACCCATATCATACAATGTCCACAGAGGTCAGAAGAGAGCATTGGATTCCCCTGGGACTGCAGTTATAGACAGTTGTTAGCCATCATGTGGGTGCTGGCAGTCAAACCCTGGTCTTCTGCAAAAGCTTAACTTCTGACCTCTTAACTCTCTTCTTAACCCATCTTAACCGATTCTTAACCCATCTCTTCAGACCCCTTAAAAAAGATTTTTTAAAAAGGACCAAATAGCCAGGTGTGGTGGTACATGCCTTTAGCTCCAGCACTCAGGAGGCAGAGGCAGGCAGATCTCTGTGAGTTCAAGGCCAACCTGGTCTATAAAGTGAGTTCCATGACAGCTGGGGCTACAGAGAGACCCTGCCTCAAAAAGACCAATAAAAAAGACCAAATAACAAAGGTGATAAGGCATCGTGAGTTATGTGGACTCTGTTACACATTCTCAATTGGACCACTGTAAAATGAGGGTAAAAGCGTAAACGATGCACAATGAAGGTGATATGGCTGTATTATACCCAAACAGTACTCACAAAAGCAGTTAGTGAGTTGAATTTGGCCACTTAACTGTGCTTTGCAGACAGACCTTTGCTTATCTTAACCAGAAGCCTATTTTTACTGAAATTTAATCCTAAAGTGCATAAAATATTACTTTTTGCTTTTAAAGATTTGATTTATTTTTAATTATGTGCATGTGGGGGGGTTATACATGTGAGTATAGGTGCCCATGAAGGCCAGAGACATGGGGTTCCCTGGAGCTAGAGCTAAAGATGATTGTCAGCAACCCTATTTGGGTGCTGGGAATCAAATTCAGGTCTTCTGGAAAAGTAGAATGCTTCTCTTAACCGCTGAGCTATCCCTCCAGTCCCTAATTTTTCTTTTAATCCCTAAAATTTATAGAACTAAATTGTCTTTTGAAAATTGAAACCTAATGTTCTATGTTACTGTATGGAATTAATGCCCATGAAGATTTATTACTATTATTGTACTGGACAGCTGTTTTACAAACATGCATACACATGCACATACATACACAAAAACATGTTTTTGAATGTTTTTAGTCATGAAATTTTTACTGCACTACTATTTATAGCATGAAACTAAGTTCTGTGTTCTCTTATGCAGTAAATAGTTCTGAAATAATATCTTCATTTGGTGATTTTGGTAGTGGTGTTATCTTATTTTAGCATGTGTACTCTACCAACATGGAACACGGGGAATCAGTCTCTATTGATCTATTTTTTTATTGTTTGTTCTATAGCTCATATATGTAGTGCCCTCGGCAATAGGGTCTTACCATCCAGTTCTGGTAGTTAACCAAGAGCAGGAACAAAGGCCAGTATTGTTTGAGGATTTATGGGACCCCTGAGTAACAACTTCAAAGATATGAGTCCATTCCTGGCATTTGGCTTTACTTTGCTAACCTATGGTGTCCAGTAGGGACAATGTCCCCCTGTTATAAGGTAATTCTCTTTTTATAATGTTTCTGTATATACTTTAAGAAGTTTCTATAGTTATAGGTGTCCATATATTTTTTTCTAAAGGCCTT
>NW_008359078.1:50356-64603 GCF_000622305.1 Nannospalax galili
GAGTTCATTTAGTTCACTTAGGGCAGATATTGACATCTGATTCAGAGAGAGAGAGAGAGAGAGAGAGAGAGAGAGAGAGAGAGAGAGACGACAGAGAGACAGAGAGACAGAGAGAGAGACAGAGAGAGAGACAGAGAGAGAGAGACAGAGAGACAGAGAGACAGCGAGAGAGAGAGAGGAGAGAGAGAATGTGGGTAAAAGCAAGTACTTGGGCCTAGGAGATACTTGTAGTGAAATGAGTCATGTGAAGACATTTGGCATGTGTTATGAGTGTTGATTAATATGACAGGGGAGGGGTATGAGATTGTGGAGCAGGAGCTAACTCAGAGATTTGCTGTGTGAGGACCAAGTAAGGGGAGCCAAGTCCTTCTAAGAGTTCAAATCTTAAATGCTATGGTTCAACACTTTCCAACTGTAGAAATATATATGACACTACAGGTTAGGTATGTAATATCAGATATGTGCTAAAAGACTCCACAAAGGAAAGCATACAATTACTAGGATTCTAAGCTAGGTTTCTTAGAGCCTGGCATTAAAACACAGAACTACTACTGTAGTCTCCAATTCTACTACTCAAGTATCGAGTTTCTTGTTGGAAGGGAACTTTGAATATCATGTTAGGGTAAGTATAAGGCAATAAGGCAGATGAATGGGGTTTCAAAACCAAGGCTAAGACTTCTTGTAAAAGTCTGTATGTTTGGAATCTGTTGAACCTGTACTGCACAGAACAAACATTTCATCTTTTTGAACACTCTCTATAGCCCCTCTTTTTCGTCTTCTTACCTCTGCTTTTCCATAGTGTATGGTATGTATCCTTACTACCATAGTACAATGCATTTGTAACATTCCAATTGATTTCATGTCTACTTCTTTCTCATTGGACTGTGAACTTCTTGAGGTTAAAGACTGCCTTGCTCACCTCTGTATTCTCTCTGCCTGGCCCAAAATCTCACAGAACATAGATGCCAATAAAGAGGAAAGAGCAGTTTGTTTATATTAAGTATACAAAGACAAATGGCAATTACTTGTATATAACTTCATGAAGGGGATCGTAAGTAGGAATGGAAAAAGGAGATGATAAGAGGCATAAATAGGATCATTATGTGGATACATGAAAATGTTATAACAAAATCCATTATTTTATGTGATTAACATAGGTGAATGAAAAGTAAAAAGAGCCGTTTAATTAAAAATGTTTTCAAAATACATGAAGTAAAAGATACATGAGTTTATATGTTCCACATAACAACTCAGCTTACTTTTTTCACTCAAAGGTCATTGAGTATTTAATCATCTTCTAAGACTACAAAATATGTCTTTCTAAAAATATATTTATTACTTTTATGTATATGAGTGTATCACCTGCATATGTGCAAGTGAACCCGTGTGGTGCATGCCCGCGGAGGTCAGAAGAGGGCATCAGATTCCTGTGGAACTGGAGTTATGGATGGTTTTAGCCATCATGTGGGTGCTGGGAACTAAACCCATTTCCTCTGCAACTGCAGCCAGTACTCTCAACCGCCGAGCCTTCTCTCCAGTCCCCCAAATATGCCTTTTAAACAGCTGTAATGAAGGTATTTTTATAAGCTTACCAAGAATTCCATTTTAGTCTGTGAACTTCCCTTCCCCTTTTCAGCTAAGTACATCTTTACAATGAGCTCTTAACAAATCAGCATCAGCAGGAGAGACAAAAGCTATTTCTTGGAATATGGTCACGTGTCAAATTGATAGGGTACCTAGATATTTTAGCAAATACGATTCTGGCTGCACTTGTGGGGACATTTTTTAAATGACAATTAACATCTAAATTTTTAGATTAAGTGATTAAGTAGAATTTCCTCCCTACTGTGAAGGAGCCAAAACAGAAAAAGAAGGCCCTACACTATTTATTGGTCCTCCTGCAGCTCTAGCTGGTCTGCTGACCATGCAGATATTGAGACTTTCATCTTCAACTACATCAGACAATTTTTAACTATTCCAATCTCTCCCTCTCCCTCTGTCTCACTCCCTCTCCCTACCTCTCCTCCTCCCTCTCCCTCTCCCTCTCCCTCCCTCTCCCTCTATCTCATCTATCTCAATCTCTATCTCTATTTCCCTCCCTCCCTGCTTCCTCTCTTTTTGTATATCTCAGAGACTCACGGTAGTCTTTTAAACAAGCCAATACTGGATGTACTGCCTCTCTCTCTGCTTCCTCTCTTTTTGTATGTCTCAGAGACTCATGGCAGTTTTCACATCTGTCTATTAGAGATTTAAAATAAACTTCTGTAGGATTCTTAGAGAGATTAAATAAATTGCTACATATAGTGGACACTGGTGATACTTATCTAAACCCCACTTCTGCATGCTTTGTAATCTTCAGAAGATCCTCCTTAAGCATTTGAACCATGTGATAACTAAAAATCCAGAAGTGTCTTCATATTTTACCTTCTCTGCCGTGGGTAGCAGAAAGGCAAGCGCTAGCTAATGTGAGAGGACAAAACACTGCTTCCTTGCTGAATATAGAATAAACCGTACCGTAATTCATTTTCCCCTCCCCTCCTAAGGAGAAGAGTAAAGCTCAAACTTCACATGACATCTTACTCACCGTCCCATCCTGCTTCTTCCGTTCCCTGAGTTTTTTTTTTTCTCTCTCTCTCCGGTGCACATTAGTAAATTTCATGTTCTTGAACCCTGACTCTACAGTTTCCTTCTTGGAGATTGTGATCTAGGATAGTATGTGAATGGAAGTGGTTTCAAGCTATAAATTGGGTCGTCATGTTCTTTGATTTGTCTCTGACAGTGTTGCTGTATTTGTGTTTTCCCAGTGTACTTATCAATAATACCTATTTTCACCTACATCAGGATAAATTTTATCATTACCTTTAGCATAAAGTATTCCATAGTTGCTGAATAAAATTTTAAAAAATGAAAAATGATAGCGCCAATGATTAAACTTAATCAAGTAACTAATTTGACTAATTTCTCCTCAATCAACGAGTTGAGTAAAGTTCATCACAATTTCAAGATGAGTGCTGTGATTTTTATAAAATAACATTCAGAATGTGACAGTTTTAACTACATGGACAGGAGAATATGATTTAGAAGTGACTATTCATAAAATTAATTAAGAGTGAAATAAATATTTAGAAAACAAAGGAGATTTCAATTTGCTATCATTAAAATCATATACTATGTGTAAAATCCATCCCTACAAAAGAAAATGCATTAGCAAAAATATCAATAGCTATAGTAAAGATTTTTATTATCATGATTCTTAAATTTTACATGAAATTTCTCCTTTGAACCCTTAGTACTGTGGGTCATTACCACAGGAAAATGGAAAGTGCAGTTGTGAAACAAGACAGTATCTGAGTACCATGATATTTCTTTGCCTTGTTAGAGAGGCAAATCGGTAAACTGGCAGATAGGATCTTAACAGTGTTGAAGATAGGCTTTCATTTGTTGGGCACTATGACCCAAACTTTAAGATAAAATAATTCCTTCTGTGTAAAAGGTCTAGCTATATCACATGGCAAATAGATTTAACATCTGGCAGAATTCTGTGTTTCCAGGAAACAGGTAGGTTCATGGTCTTGAACTGAGGAATGAGCCTAGAAACTTGGATTCTTTCCTGATCCAGCCAAATATATATATATATAAAATCATTTCCTTTTCAATTGAAGTTCTGAAAATGACACTTTGTATACGTATGTTGATATATATCAGTGTTTTGTCACCAGTGGGTACAGTAAAGGCTTTCTTTCAAATTATATTAAATATCTCACATAGACTAATTAACAACATTTCTTGTAATTTAGCTGTAATTTTGTAAATCATGCTAAGGAAGATTGCCTAAGTCTCCTTATTATAGCATGGAAATGTGTTCTAAATATTTTTAAGAAAATCATTACAATTATATTTGAAAAAGAAACCATATTATCTTCTCTAACAATTATCTTGTGTATACTTAAAATTGTGACTTGTTGATGAAGTATAATTTTATTCAAAGAAGTTCTTCAATATTTATGGACCAGCCACCTGCTATGAGCTCACAACTATACAGGTATAGCCTTTGTCAGTCCCTTTTCTCATGGAAAACATTATTTTTAATTATATTTTCTATTTATTCTTTGAAAGTTTCATGCATTTATATAATTCTTGTGTTGGCTTTTTGATAGCTGTGACAGAATACTTGAGACAAACAACCTATGGAAGGAAAGAAAGATTTATCTTTGGCTTAAGTATTTGGAGGTTTTAGTCTATACTTGGTTAGAGCCATTCTTTTCCATTTACTGCAAGACAGAAAAATCATGGAGGAAAGTTATGATGGAGGAAAGCTGTTTAAGTCATGGCAACCAGGAAACAGAGATATTAAAAGGGCCAAGGGCAAGCCACAATGTTCAAAGGCATGGCACTAGTGACTTCTGCCTGCAACCAGATGCTTCCTCCTAATAGGCCATTCAACTAAGAATTAAATAATTGAGAAAGTTCACTTGAAGAAAGATAATACTCTCTTGATCCAATAATTTATCAATATCACCACCAACTAGGGACCAATCATTCTACACAGTATTCGTTTTGGGGTACACTTCCTAGCGAAACCATTACAGTTTCCTTCTTACATATGAGGCTCTCTCATCTCAAACTATGTGAAAAGTAGTTTAATTTCACAACACTGAGAGAAAATATGCCATGTTATTACACAATTCTAATTCTAGCATGTGGGTGGCTGAAGCAGGAGGATCTCAAATTTGAAGCCAACCTGGTAACAATAATAAGACCAAGTCTCAAATTTCTCAGAAAGAAAGAAAAATAAGAAAGAAGAAAGAAATAAAGAAAGAAAGAAAGGAAAGAAAGAAAGAAAAAAACAAAAAAGAAAAAACTAGGATAAAAATTTTAACGTAATTTTTACCAATCCCTGATAGGATGATAATACAGTATTATAGTACCACTTCCTTCAAAATATCACTCTTGAGAGGATCTGTGTGAAGAATATACAGAACTACCTTATTATTTTATAATAGACACATACAATTATTTTAAATACAAATTGTACCTTCAATGTTATATTTTTCATATTATATTTATATAGCTGGTCATATCTAAGAACAATAGCAATGGTGACTTTTTCAGTAGCTCAGCTCTGAACTACCCTATGATCTTATATAACTCAAAAAAGGTACCTATACTATAAGGAAAAATAGTTTGATACTAAATAAAAAGACATTTGGAAAGAGCACCTACTTTGAAACCATGAGTATCATAAACTCATTTGGATATACTTCACTGCAGTCATGAGGTGCTTCCTACTTGGATTTTTATATTTATATTAAGTCCCGACCACAGAATGCCCATACTGCTTTCTTTGTTGATTAACAAATACATTCTTTTAATCATAAGAGAGAATAGGTAGAGGTTGAGGAAGGAGTGGAGTCTCAAAGTTTGTAGGATCAGGACTTTTGCTTTTATTTATGCAGGAAAATGTTTTGATTTTAGAAGAGCTCCTTAAGCAGAGACCTAGTGATTAAGCTGGAACATAATCATGAGAGAACAATGTGAAACACAAACAACAGGATCCATCTGTCTCCATTCTTGAGACACAGAGTGAGGGAAAAACTTATTCCAAAAATAAAATGGAATCCAATCTATAAATTTATTGAACTAAATTGAGATCCTGTGAACATAAAGGCATCTTAAAATTATATCAGGAAAACCAGGCCCAAGAAGTTATTGAGCACACTAGACTCAGGAAAGAGGACAGTACCCACTTCTACATCCCATAAAGAGTAGGACACAACACTACAATAGCGACAGTTCCACTGACTTGTCATGCGACCACCTGGTGTACGTATCAAAGAAGAGATAGGCAGAAAACTTCCTAATGTTCCAGGGGCATCAGGTCAGCTAAGTGCCCACTACTGATAACAGCATAGTCAAAATGCTCTGTCCTAATTGCTGTCTGTACATTGATCTGTACCTGCTACCCATTTGTCTCCCAGTTCTTCTATCTAGACTTGATTCTGTCCTTTACCTCTGTGATTGCCATGGTCCTATACCTTGTTTCTGTAGCTAGATTGGACCTAGAGGCTCAGCTTAAGTCTGTGACTCTGGAATCTGTCTCTACAACAATGATTTTAGCATAACTCTAGCATGGGTAGTATCTGACATCCCCTCACACAGACTCTTTTTGCACTATCTGATTCTGTGTTTCAGTTAGGACTCTTTGAAACTCCTTGAACTCTAAAGTAGTCTTTGACTATAACCATTTTGCAACCTACTTATACACATATCTAGATATATTTACTATGTGATACATAATCTGTAATCTGAGTGTTAATATTACCAATTAAGATGCAAGCCAAAGAACTTATGTTTATCTCAGTAGGTTGTCAAGAAAATCAGGACTACTTAGCAAAGTGGTTCCATTGACTCACTATACTTCATGATTTTATTCTTATTCAATAAATCACGACAATGTGCAAGACACAAACATATTTGTCTGTTTCTGACATAATGTGTTCATGTCAGGAATCCCTACTGAAACTTATTTTGAATTATGATTCCCAGTGTGAGAATATTGAAAGGTGGTAAGACCATAATCAGGTGATTGGGTCTGAATTTCCCTTGCCAGGACTGGATCTGTTACTGCCAGAGCAAGTTATTACAAAGTAAGGACGCTGTGTTTTGTATGATTCACCTGTACCTACATGCCTTTCCAATTCTTTTAAACATGTGAAAGCAGCATGATCCCCTTGACAGCACTACACTTATAGGTTTCACAGTCTTCCGAACTATGAGCTCAAATAAACTTCTCTACTTTATAAACTTCCCAGCATTGGAAAACAGAATAAGACCACTAATTTGAGAAATATCAAGGAAGCATGCTTTCTACAATTAAACAAATGATAGGCTGTGACTATATGATACAAGGGTTTATGTTCATTGGTGAAGAGTTTGATTGTTGCAAAGAAATGGGATGCTATTGGAAGATTGTAAGTAGAAAGATGACATACTCCAACTTGGCTTTTTTTATTAGTAGTTAAAATGGCTGTATGTATTATCTTCATTTTAGTAGTCAACCAGACAACAGTACCATAAGATGTGGGTATTTCCTGTTCTTACATGGATGGCAGGCGGACAGATTTAGTAACATTTTCCATGAGACCATAGAGTCTATATTAGACTAATGACATTAAGTATAAACTCTGCTATTCTTATCTGTGAGACCTTGGGAAATATTTAAGGTTTCTGAACCTTCTCCTTTTTCTTCACCTTCAAAATTAGAATAATAATAGTAGGTATGTTCTTCTTCTTGCTGTGAACATTGAGTGAGTTAATATATAGAAATTTGTTAAGGGCTGGAGAGATGGCTTAGGTAGGCAAAGAGGCTTACATCTCTGCTGAAGTAGTCTCGTTTAATTAGTCTTTCCTCAAGCCTGATAAAATCATACAAAATCCAGTTATATGTACTTGACCAGAGCTAAGCATGTCAATATGCAACTGATGATGAGGCTAGGGAATTTGGTTAGTTGGTGACATTACTACCCCTAATGAAATGTGTTATCCTTGTGAAACAAGAAAGTAGGTTTTGATTGGGCAGCCAGCAGGCACAGACAAACCTCTATATAGGATTGGTTTAAAGGTTTATGAAGTGACAGAAGCATAGCACCTAGCACAGTCCCTGACAGATAGTATGCTTAATAAAGAGGACACAACACATGTTCTACTTAGAAACTCTATTCTAAATACACTTAGAATTTTTTTAAAAAAATGAATGCCATGATGTTTGCAGAAAGATGCTACTCAAACACAGCAGCAATTTTCACTGGATTGCAGGGCATTAAATGACTTGAATTGAAAATCAATGGAGTTTCAACCTAAAGAAAGTAGTGGCTTAATGATGACACTCTCCCTAAAGAGCCAGATAACTTTATAGTTATATCATACTATAATGCTGAAGAAATCTTGAAAGCAGCAAATCTTTACCCCTAGTTGGACTGTTCATCCACCCAGGGTTAGCTGAGACAGCCACAAAGCAGGGAATGGGCCACTTTTCTGTGGATGACCTTTTTAGAATAATAGGAAAATAAAGAAGAGAACAGAGTCTTAGAATCCAGCGGTCATTAGGGGCTAATGTGAATATGTCAGTTCTCTTCTTTCTCACAGAATTACTTTAATGGTTTTAGAATTCTCTCACTGGGATTGCTCATTTTAAACTGATGGATAAATTAAAGGTGACTTTAATATTGCAATTTAAAGTAAGTTTTCAGAATTATATCCTGATTAAATGGTTTATCATAAACCATGAGTTCTTTAATTTCATTAATACCAAAAAGAGAAATGATTTAACTGGACATAAATACAATAACTACTACATGGCCTCTTAGAGGCACTTACAGATATTCATGTTCCTTGTGCCTTAATTTGAATACATGAATGGAAACACCTTAATTTGAATAAAAATTAAAAAGGAAAAAGTTTCATTTGTAAATTGAATCATGCCCTGCCACTAATCTTAACCTTATTAACTGCTCTCACTCAGGTGACTCATCTCTCTTTTACATTATGAGTTTTCCTCTTGATAATTTCCTTTCTATAGTACACAGTTGTCAGGCTCAAGAGTGGGATAGCCTAAACAAGAACCTCTTTCTGTCATATTTATGGGATCTCTTTCTGTCAGATTTACTGGAGCAGAAAGTACCCATAAACAAATTTTGTATGATTTTAAGACTTAAACAAAAACATACAGCACAAAACTGATCACATTTTTTTTTGTATCAGAAACACTTAATTTACATTTAATGGGAGAGTTACTGTAAAGACTTACCTATCATCCATATGTCATCAGAAAGTTTCTGGAATCTTAAAAGGGATATCATGGAGAATATATGATTTATCCTCATACAAATACTTCTCCAACTGTCTTGACTTTTTCCTTTCCATTTGGTTTTGTTTGCTACAATGATTTCTAACAGCCAAAGGAATGTTGAAATCCAGATTCCACTTCAACCTCTCTCTTGTCTCTTCCTTCCCTTTCTTCCTTAGTCCTAGTCTCTATTACATACAATTAATAGAAGTATTCTCTTGAGTCAACTTGTTGAATAATATTCATTAAGTATGTTAAATACATCCTATCGTCACATTTTACTTGTATTAGAGTAGTTTCAAGCACTCTCAAATACAGCAAACTCATGTAATAGTACTTGCTTAAAAACTCTTGTGAAGACCTTCTATACACAACTTACTCTGGAGTGGGATTAATTACTTTGCCAGGTTGAAGAGTAAGTTGACCTTACAGTGAGCAACTTCTTGCTGGTTGGTTTCCGCTGGCCTTCATCTACTTGCAGACAATCTTCTTTAGCTTTGCCTTTGTAATGTCTCTTGTAGAAAGGAAAGGCAGAAGTGTGAACATTTTGAGTGAGCGTATAATGTATAGACATACTTTTATGTCCCTCTCCTGCCATTATTTTTCCTCAGAATTCTGGTGGAATGGAGTGATGACTCAGCAGGTAAGAGCAATGACTACTCTTGCAGAGAAGCTGGGTTTGAGTCTCAGCCCCCACATGGCAACTAACAACTGTCCATAATTCCAGTTTCAGGGGAATCTGACACCCTCTTCTGACATCCACAGGCACTAAATGACATGGTTGCACTTACATACATGCAGGCAATATACTCGTACACATTAAAAAATAAAATAATAAAATATTTTTTAAAAAGAAGTAATTGTGGGAAATTTGTCTCCACTTTTTGTTTGGAAAAACTAAATAAAGTGGCTTGTTCAAAGTCTCAGCAAGTGGAAAAACAAAATTTGGAATTCATACCTGTATGGATCCAGAACTTGTTTTTGAACTATGAAAATTTGTTGAGTGTCTTTGTCTCCACCAGTTCCTACTCTGAACATTTTATGTTTCATTTCAATTTGTCACCCTGCCCTATTCCTAAGGGATTCCTGCCCTCATTTCTCCTCTCTTTCTCTTTGAATCTGAATCTGTATGTTTGCTGCTGTTCTGGCAATGTGTCAGTGCTCCCTATTGACCTGTCCATTACAGGACTATGGAAGACAATCAGCCAGAAATGAACAAGCTTCTGCCACTGACACTGAGCCAGTTAGAACTGCTGTCAGTCTAAAAGAACACTTTCCCTTTCTTTAACACTCTTATTCAACTAACTGTATATAGTTGTGAATCAGTCAGATGATAGTGATGCAGTACTGTCCTGTGGAGGGTTTACAGGTTGGCATTGTCAGGAATGTTTACAAGATGTTCAACATGGGATCAAATGCTAGCTGGTTTAGTATAAAGTACAATTTCTGGGTATAAGACATATTAAAGAAAGCATGATAATCCTAACACTTTTTTTCATACTGCAAAATAATTTATTCATCATAAGTACATATGTATTAGTAATTTATTAATTACTAAAAATTAAAATGTTGTCTTAAAATATTGTCTCTAGGGCTCTTTTCTTATCCATAGCACTGTGTAAATTGTCTTTATTAGGTCAAATGCATGCACCATACCTGCAAATTCTGAGATTAATGTGGGGGTGGGAGGGAGAGAATTTGTATTAACCAACATTCCCTTCTTTCTACCAGAGAGTTTTTCTTTGCCTGCATGACTATAGCCACTCAACATAGCAAAGGTTTTTCTTTTTAAGGGTTTCTGATAGTGCTACATTCTGAACATACAAAGGGTACAAAATGAATTGTTTTCCAGAATATTTCAAAGGATGGTTGGTTTCAGTCTATTGTTATCTACAATGCACCTTCACATACTGTTACTGTGGGTCATTTTGTCTCTTAATTAAAGTAAGACACAATATGCCCATAGTTTTGGCCTGTACTGAAACAGAGGGAAATAGGGTCCCCTAGAGGGTTCTTAGTTTCATTCATAAAAGAATTGAAGAATGGACCCAAATGGCAGAAAGAGGACAGACTTACAGAGACTTGCATGACTATGACTGGTCAGAAGTTCTGTGTTACAAGGCGGGATTCTGGGCAGGAAAAATTCACTACCTCATTAACACACTAGGTATTCTGCCAATCTGCTTAGCATAACTTAAGGTTAACCTGTCTTTCTAGGGGTGGTTCTAGCACCAGGTGATTGACCAGTGAGATTGGAAAGGTGGGCCCTCCAACAGATAGACTGGGGATTTTATAGTCTTGACCAGTTAAAATTATGGGCCTTTTTGCTACTCTAACATTCCACCCTCTGTAGAGGTAACCCTAAAATCTTTTAGGTATTAGATAAGAGCTCCCAAATACTTTTGACATTTTTGGCCTTTGGAACAGAGTATGTTGCTAACAGGCCCAAGGACATTTTGACTTTTAGCCAAGAACCTGGCTACTCTTCTTTGGGGTCTTTTTACCCTCACTGCCTAGCCAATTCCTATTCTTATTACACCATCCTCTGAAGAGTTACCCAAATTGCGGATAGGGAATCAGAAGGCAGATCACTCTGGCTTCTTCATGCTGAACAGGGACACAGCGTGAGGCAATTGTGGTACCCCTGAAGTGGGTCTATCTAGTGGTATTACATCCATGTACTTGACAGAAATACTTTAGTCTATGAAAATACAGTATTTCATCTACTTTACTCCTGGTCAGGTAGATTCAGTCTCCTAAAGCTAGTGTACTTGTAGCTTCCTGAATTATTTTAATCTTATGCAGTTGTTTGTCAATAAGTATTCATAAGGGATTACTTCTAGGCTCCTCTGCCAATGTCAAAATCCATAGATGCTGAAGTTATTATATAAAAATGGAAGGGGCTGGAGTGACAGCTCAGTGGATAAGATCACTGACTGCTCTTGCAGAGGACTTGGGTTCAGTACTCAGCAACCTCATGGAAGCTAACAACCATCTTAGCTCTAGTTCCAGGGTATCTGACACCCACTTCTGACCTCCATGGACATTGGATGATACCAACACAGGTGCACTTAAGTATATGTAAGCAATATACTCATCCACATAACATAAAAAACAACAATATATTTTTTTAAAGTGGAGTAATATTCACAGATACAGGGATCACAGATAGAGAGGGCTGATGGTATATTTTTTAAAAGCAACCATTTGTTCCTTTTCTTATCAAGCAAAACATTTCAACAAACCTGCTATAGAATGAATGCATAGATTTTGCTAAGCTCAGTGCCAAATTGGTCAGCACAAGAGCAAGGGAACATATAGATGCAATATTTTAAACACAAGTGCTCATAAAGGGACTAGTTGGCTGTACTTTTCAGTCATGCTGTGATAATTCTTTTAAGAAGTACATACCGAAGGCAGTGGAACAGTGTATGTCAAAAACTGAGAATTTAGACTCATAGCACAGTGGGTTTTCCAGTTTGACCATCTATTACGGCAGTTTCTATCACCTTTTTAAGCTTTTGTTTGTCCTCATCTGTAAAATAAGAATTGTGATAATACATATTTGTCTTTTAAATAAACAATCTTGAGATTGACACTCATGTCCCCTATTTACTATTTATTTCAATCATGGAAAACTATCATTTAACCTTAATCTGTTTCATCATCTGTAAAATGGGGACAGTAATGGAATGTCATTGGATTATTGTAAAAATTGGAAGAAATAATAATACACTGAAACTCTTAGAACAGAGTTTGTCAAGGAGTGAGTACTAAATTCATAGAAATTATTACTTTTATTATTTTTTAAATTATGTGAGAATGTCTGAGTGTGGGTTTGTGCATGTGAGGGTACTGTCTATGGAGGACAGAGGCAACGGATTCCCTGTAGCTGAAGATACAGGTTGTTGTGAGCCATCTGATGAAGACAATGGGAACCAAACACAGAGGACCTACTTGGAATCCTAGAACCCACATAAGGTGGTTCATAACCACTTGTAATTCCATTTCCATGGGACATCATACCCTCTGGCTTCTTTGGAGGCATACACATGGTGCACATGAACTCATTCAGACACAAACACATACACATAAATAAAAATAATAAATAAATCTTTAAAAATAAAAAAAATAAACTTTGGCTTTGAAAGTTTTATGAAGATTTTACTATCAGTTCAGATGCTAGTGTATAACTAATATATAAAAGCAAATACAACATGCTCTTTCTCAGACTTGAGCATATATCAACATTTCTGTAGCTCTCATTAAAATCCACTGTGCTCCAACCCTTTGAGCTTGAGGTTCAGTGGTTTGGGAGTGGAGCTCAAGGATTTGCATTTCTAATGTTGGCTTAAACTGTAAGAATAGTTATCTCACAAACAAGATATCTCAAGGACAGGACACTCTATGCTCATTTTCCAGTTTGGTTATGTCTTTGAGGGTACAGATAAGTTCCTTCTTTCACTATGTCCTTTGTACTAAAGTGGCTTTGCCTTTGTTTATTCTCCTCAGAGTTGCAAGATGTGTGCCCCATTTTAGCATCATACTGAAGTCAAGTCAGGGAAGTGGAACATTTTCCTTAGTGATTCATTTATTGGTAGAAGAATCTTTACCAGGAATGCTATGATAGACTTCTCATTATCAGAATTATTTCACATTCTCAATCCTGATCTAATTCCTGTCAAGGAGTTGGGTTATGGTGATGATTTGCAATGTCGAGATTTTTCGCTGCAGTTGGACATCACCGCATTATATGACCCAGACTCATAGGATGAAGTGTCTGCAGTATCAGAAGTTCCAGGTGTTTATATTTGTAATAGTATTTATTGAGAGCTGCAATGACAGCCTGTCATATTATTTGTAGTAATTAGTAGGTCACAGAGATGATAATAATGACAGCAACAGCTAACATTTTCTGAACACTAACTTCTGGATCCTGACTTAAAACCTTTATAAGTAGTATTTTGATTCTGTTTTACAACCAATCTAGTGAGGCCCAGGGACACAAAAAGAACCATAAGTACAGGATCTGGGTGTAAATTTCAGGGCCTTGCTGTAATAGTTCACACTCATAGCTGCTCTGTCCTGCTTCTTATGAGTGAGGTACTGCTATTTCAGACACACACACATTGAAATTAAGAGTCTGAGTTTAAGGTGTTTTTCTGATGTCACCCAGTATATATGAGGCATACTACATTCATTTTGCCTGATTTCAGAGCACCTTCCACTCTTCATTGTTTCATATAAATAGTCAAATAATATTCATTCGGTATCTGGAATATGCTGTGTCCTACTCTGTCACAGTACATACTTTCTATTTTTAGATAAATATCCTAGGCTACTTCTCTAGAATTATTTGTTACCAAGAAGGAAAAGCCAAGGACGCTTAAGAATATATGCCA
>NW_008359078.1:64648-77372 GCF_000622305.1 Nannospalax galili
TTTAATATCTATATTTATTTCATTGTTTTGGAAGCCGTTATTCCTATTAGAACATGAAAACTTTTCCTACTGAATCCATTTCTGAAATAATTTAGAAAGAGCAACTTCTGGAAAGTCTAAGAGTTAAAAACAGTCTTTTACATCGCCATATGCTAATGTAGTCTTCCTAAGAATTTTTTTCAGAAAGTGTGACTCTTTGCTGTTCTCATGGTTCCTTGTGCAATTGCGTGGTGCAAACAGAACATGTTGCTCTTGCCTTTCTCTCTTCAGAAACACAAGCAACTTCTTTTCACAAAGAAGCAGAAAGAAGGCAGGGAAGGAGGAGGAGGAAGAGGACAGATAAGAGTCTTAAGGCCACTCTTGCCTTCTCTTTTGTTACATACTTGTTCATAGACATCACTTCTTTCATTATTTTCCTATTTTTTAAAAAATAAATGTTTGAGAGGGAGATTCTATAATAAATAATTTAAGAGATAGGTATGCAAGCCTTTAAGATAAACATGCACATTTGTTCAGTTTAATAAAACTCAGTTTTGGAAGAAGCTGGACCTTCTGAAATAAGGGGCCTTTGGAAGAATTCTAGAAAATATAACTTTTTGTTGAAGGAGAAAAGTTGTTTGGGTAGACTCAAATGGTCATGCTTACCTTATAATATACTATAAAGTAGATTTTTGTCAAGTGTCCAGAGATCTAAGGTTTTGCACAAGCATAAATCAGCAAGGAATTCTTGAGCACAAAAGCAAAACATAGCTATGATTTTCATATACGATTAGTCTTGCTCAAATCTATGATGTGTGTATTTTGGAAGTTATCAAATATAAACAAGAGCATAGTTTGCTATGCTGGATTGACTGTAAGGTGCCTCCTAATGACTTCTGTTTTCTACTGTTCACACCAACATAATCATACCCGTTGAGTGTGGGCAGGACCAATGACTAACTTCCAGCTTATAGAATATGGCAAGATGAAGGGACTTTACAGATATAATTATGGTCCATAATCAGTTTTGACTTAATCAAAATGGAGATTAATTCAGGTAGACATGAAATAATTTGAGAACAGCCCCTAGAAGAGGCTTTGCCTGAATCAGAGGAACTCTTTCAAAGGTGGATCTTGGAAAAAAAAAAGGTTCCAAATTGTTTCAGGGTAGAGAGGTCCATGGGGAAAGAAATTTCAGGTATCTTTGAGGAACTAAGTAGCCTCCTCGGCAAGATTGCTTTTGGCCAACAGCCAGAAAGATAATGGGACATTTTGTCCTTTAATAACTAGAGGTTAATTCTGCCAAACACTTTGGAGTTTATGGATTGATTATATCCATGTTGAGCTTCTAATGAAATCACAGCCCTATCTACTACCTGGATAGCAAACTGATGAAACCATGGACAGCAGATATAGCTAAATTGTGCCAACAGGACTTCTAATTTATAGAAACTGAGAAATACAACCGCTCAGGTATGATTATTTTTTAATCAGCAACACAAAACCAATATACTCAAATTTAAGATTTTTTTCTAGGTATTCCATCTAGGAAGATAGTTTCCTATTAAAATAGAAAGAAATCAGCTGGGCATGGTGGCACACGCCTTTAATCCCAGCACTCAGGAGACAGAGGCAGGCAGATCTCTGTGAGTTTAAGGCCAGTCTGGTCTACATAGTGAATTCCAGGACAGCTGGGGATACAGGGAGACCCTGTCTCAAAAAGAAAAAAAAAAAAAAAAAAGAAAGAAATCAGGGTTAGATAAAAGTGTACCAGAAGGTTAAGATTTTGGTATTTACCACATTGGATACACACCGTACGTGGAAGTTGTTTATGTTCTGTTTTATTTTCAGGTCAAATAACATTCCACTCTGTTGCACTATATGCTAGATAGTTTGTACTTGAGAGTCAATTGATATTAACTTGTTTATAGCTGAAATTCAACCTTTTATTGAGAATTTCATACAAGCATATGTGTTATGATCAAGCCCACCTCTATTGTCTCCCCTCTGCTTCCTCTCTTATCACGCTTTTGTTCTACATTAATTTGCTAACTGGTTCAGACACCTCAGAAAATTTCATTTCAAGAGTTTATAAACAGTCTTTCTCTTCTGCTCTCTGAAACAATTTCCAACAACTTTTTTTAGATTCTCATGCATTTATGAATCATTTTCCCACTTCTTCCTCACCTCTGGCCTGTCCATTTTTTTCTGTTTTACTTGTAGATTTGAGTACAACCTGCACCTGTGGCCTTCCTTTCCCTCCACAGCCTCCCCACTCTCTGTAGTCACATTAACATTTTTGTTATTACCTGCAAGTTCTGTTTTCTCATCTCCCCAAGCACAGATGTATCCTTCTGTCAGAACTGTTGAGTGCCCATCTATCCATCTCCTCTGATTGGAAATTTGGTGTTAATGCTTCAGGACATTGCTCAATTCTCACCTCTAATTTCAGGCTTCCTTCCATTTCTTCCTCCTCCTTTCTGATTGTCCCTTAAAGCTCCACCCCTGAAAGCAGGGCTAGTCCCTATTGCCTCTTACCCACCCCTCAACACTCAGTTTTCATTCTGTAGCAATCAGTAACTATGTAAGTATTAAAATCATCCTTTTTCTATATCAGAATCACTGTGTGTCCCACTGACTGAACCCGTCAGGAGTCCAAATCTTACCTTGTTCATCTTTGAATTCCATTTACCTCAGCATAGAGATAAAGACAGGAGTAGAATTTTCAGTGTCCCCAGGGGGGCTGACGGAATCAAAAGTAACATGTAGAATGTTTAAAATATTGAGCCGAATCCTCATAATTTTCACTATGGACACTAACCCTTAAAATCCTGCAGAGCTGGGGCTGGACAGAAGGCTCAGCATTTAAGAACACTGACCGCTCTAAAAGAGGACCTGGGTTCAATTCCCAGCACCCACATGGAAGATAACAACCATCCCTAACTTTAGTTCTAGGGTATCCGATGCCTTCTTCTGACCTCCATGGGCATTGCCAAACACAGGTGGACTTACTCACATGCAGGCAATACACTCATACACATAAAATAAAAATAAAAAGCAAAATATCTATAAAAAAATTCCCACAGAGCTAAGGTATCTCTAGAAATAACAGTGACAGATTCCACTAGAATTTTCCAGAAAGCATTATTTTGTTACTCTCTTGTCTAATACCCCTACTTTTGCAATAAAAGACATGAAATGGGAGAAATTGTGCCTAGAAAAAGGGAGCAGGCTTAGGATTTTGATCATTATGGATTAATATCGGAACTACTCTAAGCTCCAAATACTTTCCATCTTTCTGAGACCATTTTTCCTCCATTAAGATGGTTACATATAACTTTATCTTACGGCTTTTCTTGTTAAGTGATAGGTAATATTTACTTACAGAAATAACTACAACAAATTCAGTTCTGCTACAGGAAAAGTCATTTGTTCTTTTTCTGTTTTATTCCTAACAAGATACTATCTGAAACTTTAAGAACCACAAGGGCACTCGTGACTCATTATCTAGCACAGCTACATGCTGCGCACCATGCCTGGACACAAGGGATGCAGAAATGAATAATAGTTCCCAAACTAATGGAGTCTGTACAGTGATCGGTAAATAATGAAAAAAATTAATGAACATTGGCAGCATAGTGTTATTGGCTACAGCAGAATCAACTTTAGCCCACATGAGAGGCACTTTGCTCATACAGGATTGGGCAAGAGAGGTCAAGTGGTCAGGAAATGGAGACACACAGAAGAAAGTAATTTGTCCACAGTCTCCTGGTAGTAGTTAGTAGCAATTCTCCTGATATCCATTCCAGGGTTCTTACTGATATTCTGCATTATTACAGGGAGCTGCAGAGTGTGATTTTGTAAGTCTTTGGGGGGAAACTGGGGACTGAAGCTAGGGAATTGTATTCAAATAAGTTAATCCCAACCATAGAACTTCTGGCACTTTGATGCCTTAGGAACGAACACTTATAATTTAAACAGTATGTCTAGGAGTTAACAGCTATAAGGCTTGACCAACTATTACCACAAACAGCTAAGAAACAGTGTTTCACACTTGAGCTTAAGAAGATGAAATCAGTTTTTAAGAAACCGAGCAACTCAAAAGTGTAGCTGCAAACCAAATCATAAAGAATAATCAGTGCATCTCTGCAGTGAGGGGCTTCACTGGCCCCACCTTTCTTCTTTCTGTAGCACAACTGTCTAGATCAAGTAGGCAGGGAATCACAGTCCAAAGCAAAGGCCACAGTCCTTTAGATCCCAAACTGGACATTTCCTAGCATGCTGACTTTATTTAATTTATCTGTGTGTCGACTTCTTTATTTATAAACTGGGAAGAATCATTACGTAGCTCTCAGAAAATTGTGAAGATATTTATAAGGCTCTCAGTGAATAAGCAGGCAATAACTTTGTTAGAAATTATTTATCATCACCTATACTATTATGTACTCTTGGCATTTACATGAATGACCTTGGACATGTCTGTTACATTCATTACCCTGGGCCCTGTTTCATCATTTATAAAACAAATTAGAGTAGGTGATTTTAAATAGGCTTTCTCATGTCTGATATTCTACACTTGTAGATTTAAATATACATCATACTCTTGTATATCTGAGTTTTGTTTTGGGTCTTAGTCCCTTTGAGGTAGACTGAGTGGATGCTAGCCTTTTAGGAGAGGAATCAAAACCTGTGATAAGTTTCTGGGATGGGGGACTGATAGCCAAATGCATCTCCTTTTGCTTCATTTCTATTGAGGTTCACACTGTATGGAGAAAATTTTACCCCAAGTCCTAATTTGCTGACCTCATTGATTCAGAGCAAAGTTGAGAGGAAATGTGCCTACCCTTAAGTAGCATTAAAGAGAATAGCTGTGCCAGGATATGCTGTTCTCTGCAAGGCCACGGGGCAGCTGGTGTTTATTTTATTAATAGTGTGAACAAGTTTGCACCTTCCTTATGAGCAGTGTGCCAAGAGCTGTACATGTATTATTGCAATGACTCATTATCCCCGCTGTGTGGAATTCTCGTCAACCCCTGTCATAGGTGAAGAAATCTTGCCACAGAGAGGTTAAGTAACTTATCCAAAGTAGCACCTCCAAGAATTAACAAAATGATCCACAAACTGTAGCTAGTTGTCACAAGGAGAAAGGTGTTTCTAAACAGTGTAGAGATGAACTGTGATAGACTTGCTGAATCATTAAGAAATATGCTGTTTTAAGATGTTTCACTTGCCAAGGTAGTGCAATGTCTAATATATCTCATAAGAATAACAATTATGGAATGTTAAAGAGAGATAAGGACAAAAATCAAGATATCATGTAGTCTAAGTTCCAAGGGTGCTAAAAGCCAACCTAGTATGCTTGAACAAGTCCCTTACACTTTCTGAACCTCAGTTTCCCCACTTATTCCTGGAGATGAATAGACATTTCCAGTTTTTGTCTAGCTCTAAAGTGCATATGAATTACACGAGTATCATGCTAAAATGTACAGATGTGTTCAGCAGGTGTGGAGAGGCTCTGTGACTCAGAATTATATAAGCCTCTCATGTGATCACAACACCGGTGACATTGGGACCATAATTTGCGGGACTAAATCACCTCACATTTAACTCTAAGGTTCAGCTATTACAGTAGATCTCAAATTGCTAGGAAAAGAAGTGGTTGTTGATTTCCTCCTCAGTTTTTCATGACAGTGAAGTCTGTCTAGCCTGCATTACTCTTACTGTCACTTGAGCTTTTGTCTCATGCATATCTCAATTTCCCTAGATTTGGGCCTTATAGGCCCTGGTGTCTCCCCTGTGGGGCTATCCTAGATGCAGAAATGGATAGCTGGCCTAAAATACCAGCAACTGTGTGCACTTATGAGGAGGCCTAGATGTCCTAGTTTGAGCTTTATTCTCTAATCTTATTTCCTACTCCAAATCCCATCTCTTCTCATGATATCAAGAGGTGCTGCTAGGTGTGCTTTAGCTCATCCTCACCTACAGATGACAGGGAGGGAAAAGTCAGTTCCTGCTTTCCCTGTGGAAATCAAGCATGTCATTCTGCCACTTGTTCAGGTGGCAACGTTAGAAAGTAAACTCAGGTCCTATTTATGTGGAAAGCTTTCAATGTAGTGGGCCATCTAGGCCTCTTTCCAGTACACCTCGGACTGAGTACTTTTTCTCTATCTGATAAAAAATATTTTTAGATAGTTGAAATAGCTACCAGAAAAATAAGATTTATGTCAGTGTAAGCCTAAATTATTTTGGAACTAACATATCTGGCAAAGTTTAGAGATATTTTCATTGAAATTTCCACAGTGACGTGAACAAATATTTAGTAGATCTTAAATTGGTTTGTTAAATCTTTCTCTTATTTCAATTCATTGCTATATGTTCCTTTACAGTATATTTTCTATTTTGATTTTTTTTCTTTACCTTTCTATAACTGGAATTGAAAAGTACAGTTTAGCCAAACCCTCCCCAGGAGTGGTGCTGAGATGTAGAGGTTTCTAGTCTGAGCTTGTTTTATTAACCTGTTTCTGTGGCATATAGAAACCTCTCAGGTTAGCATTGAGTAGCTGAGAGTTGCTACCCCAAATAACTGTCAGCTTGGAAATCTTCAAAACATTATCGTGTCTTGGTGAAAGCAAACTTATTTCAGAACTGCAGAGAAACCTCAAAGTGATTGAAGAATCAAATTGTCTTCGTAGGGTCCGGGTGTGCTGTGTCTTATACTCTTGCATGAACTGAACTGAGAGCTGGCCCCAGCCCTCATCAGTGGTGGCTTGACACTGAAAATATCCATCTACACTTGAAGCCAGCCTGGCTTTATAGGTAAATTAGCAAGTTCTTCATTATAATATCATAAAATGTAGGTTCACGCTTTAGTGTTTTACTGCTACTGTGACACATTACTACAAATGTAGTGACATAAAAATAGAAGTTTGTTATTTTATTCTCATTGAGCTAAACTCATTAAAACATGGCAGGGCCTTGTTCCCTCTGAAGGTTCTAAGAAAACATTTGTACCTAGCATCCTAACAATTTCTAGATACTTCCTGAACTGACTAACTTATTACCCCTGTAGTGATTTTCAAAGCTAGCAATGGAGAATCAAGTCCTTCTCACTTCGCCATACACTAATGTTTTATTTTTCTATGCTCCACTTGCAAGTGCTGTTTTTATTTCACTGTAGCTATCTGGACAATCCAAGTGAGCTTCCCATCTCAGGGGCTCAGAACCTTAATTCATCACATCTGCCCAATCCCCTATGCCATGTAAGTAACATTCACAGATTCTAGAATTTAGGATGTATCATACATTTTCAAGGTTTTTTGCCTCTTTATCATCCAGTCTCATTTTTGCCAGAAACAGCACTACATTTTCTCCACTTGTTCAATCTTAAACCGTTAGTTCACATGGAGACTGATAAATTGATTACATGTGTTAGGCCTAGCTCATGCAGCACAGATGTTTTCTTCTGACTACAGTGACTGATTTTGGGGTGGACATTAGAGTAGAGACAGACAAGTAGTACTGACTATCAGTATTTCAGATGAAAATCAGGGGACAGAGTTGAAAGGGGCAAAGTTACTGCCTTTTCACCTCTGAAAGTGATTCTGAGGTAGAAAAGTTCTTGGTAAATGTACTCATGGCCCTAGTGTATCTGTACTATTTCCCATGGTTTCCTTACAAATATGAAAGTTTTTAGTAGCCAGTGCATTTTTCTCTTTTATCTTTCAAATTTACCATGCCCAGTGAAGAAATGGATATTTCTTTTAGGTTATTTACTCCACACATGATATAGTGATTAAGGTAATCTTACATCCTCTACACCAAATCTTTCTATGTATGGACTTTCTTGAAGCCCTAAGTTCAAGCTCCACTCCATAAGAATGCTTATTGGAAATACTGTCAACTGATTGCTTCTAGGTGAAGAAGAGCTGATCTTCCTAAGCAAGGGACTCTAGATAGGCTGACTAGATCCCAGTGGATGGACTTGCACTGGAGAACATCTGAGGAGCCTGACTTGACCCAGAGGGCCTTAACAGGGATGATAGAGTATATTGGCTCCAGTGAGGGGGCTATGGGAGAGTGTCAGTGGGGACAGGGGTATAAAGATGATTAAGATTGTTTGGGATGTTATGTATGAAATACACAAAAATTCAATAAATACAAATTACAAATTAAAGAATGCTATTGGAGATGTACCTGAAAAGGAATATTGATGTATTTAGTCTAGCTTTTATCAGATGCCATTAATTATAATTCATGCATGACTCTTAACTTTAGATAAGTTCTTATTAAGTATTATGTAAGTTATGAATATCTATTATTTTACTTCATGTTGGCAAACTGCCCTATATTATTTTTATTGTTGTAATCACTATATTAGCCATGACTCAAAGAGGAGAAAAACAATGTTCATACAGTTTAAATCTGTTTCTTAAGTCAAGATTAAAAATTCACACATTGCCACTGTACAACCTGATTTCTTTATACCAGTTACCCAGGACTGCAGTATTGAAAGGTATTGAAAGTGTTTCCTCAGCATTATCTTTCATAGATAATAAATCTATGCCTGAATTTTAAAACATTTCTGCTTCCCTTAAATTATTGTAATTCATTTTTTTAATTTTCAAATGCAAGGGCCTCCTTCATGACCAATGTTGTATTGATTTCCAAATGATAAAATTTTCTTTAACGTTATAGACATAATCTATTCAAGTAGTTCCTGTAGTAATCATATACTGCTTCTGGACTAACCTTTGTTGATCACCTGATTTGTTTAAATGAAAATGAATTTTATTTCATATATTGCTGATATGTGTATACCATATACCAAAACATTATATGCATATATATTTAATAAAGGATAATCAAATGAGGATAAATGGAAAATATATCTGACCAGGTAAGAAATCTGACTATCATGCAGTTGCAAGTTCCACACATTCCTGTCCTAGCTTCAACAGTATTTACTATTGCATCTGACTGGCTGATTCTAGAATTATCCCCTCCCCCATTGGCTTCATTTGTTTTTTTATAAATCTACATTTTATTTATGTTTTTCTTAGTTTTGAATATTTTAAATTGAGGTTTATTGTTTTAGAATTTCATACATGTGTATAATGCAGTTTGCTCTAGTCCACACCTAATAATCTCCCCTCCAACTCCTCCACTCTGCCCCTATCACTTTTTCCTCCAAACTTCATGTGCTTTCTCTCTTTCTTTAAATTCACTGAGCTCACTTAATGCTGCCTACATGGAAAGTCTCTCAGAGGCTGCATCCTTGAAGAAAAGTGAGTGTCTCCCCTGAGCATCCACTTCCCAATAGCTCTTCAGCCCCTTGCCCATCCATGCTAGGATTTGGGTTGGTTTGAGTCAACATACACTATCACCTGATTTTTGACTCCTTTGTTTCATAGAGGGCAATTTACAAAAGACAGACACTTGCTCTGCTCTCTTTTTGATCTGGATCCATGTGGTCTTCTCAAGTACAGATATCATGGGGGCTCATTATTGAAGAAACAGATGTGAACTCAAGATAGCAAGTGTTCCCGCTTTGAGATAGAAACCTACTCTCTTCAGGAAAGAGGACTGTGACTACCATGGTTGGAAGATTTCCTCTGCCTAGTCCCTGTATCATAGGATGGATAACTCAGAGGCATCTTTTCCCATGTCACTTTTCTATACCTCAATTTGATCATATGTAGTAATGTCTAGCTTTACCATGATTGTATCTAAACCTTCTTTCAATGCTATAACCATTGAATCCATGTTTGCTTTTATTGCTATATGCTTTAACTCTTCAGTTTTATTAAACCAAAAGAGCAATGCAGAGCACATATGAGCAGTACTCAGAGGAATAGACTGTGTTGTTACAGCTAGGGATAGTTGGAGGAGGAATGGTAGGTGGGTGTGATCAGGATATATTGTATGTGTGTGTGGAATTTTCAAAGAATAGATAAAACATTTTAAAAATAATATAATTTTAAAAATGAAAATAATAAACAATTCCCTTAGATGGCTCAGTCAGTAACGGTATTTGCTGCCATGGCTGACAACTTGACTTCTGTATTCAGTACTTTTTCTGTTGCTGTAGTAAAACACCAGACCAAGCCATCTTATAGAAGGAAGAATGTGTTTATCTTACAGATTCAAAGAAATGATCCCATCATGGAGGAGAGGCATGGTGGCAGAGGTGGTGGGAGCAGAAAGCTAACTGTTCACATCTTCAAGCAGGCAGAGGAAGCAGAGACAGGCATACTAGAAGTGGGCATGGCTATATGCTCTCAAAGCCTTCCCACAGTGATATGCTTCCTCAAGCATGGGCACACCTCCTCATGGTTCCATGATCCTCACCAAACAGTGCCATGAGCAAGAAGGGGACCAAGTGTCTAAATACTTGGGCTTATGAGGGACATTCTCATTCAAATAACCACAAGTTCTATCCCCAGGATCCACATGGTAGAGGGAAAGAACCAACTCCACCAGTTTGCATGCTCACATACAAACACATGCACACACACACACACACACACACACACACACAAATAGGTGTAATAAAAATTATAATTATTTATTTTGTTGTTATTTATGTGTATGTGTATTTGTCTGCATATCATATCTGTGCAGGTGTCTTGGAAGCCAAAAGAAAATGTTTGATCATACTGGAGCTGGTGCAACAAGGTATTATGTGCTGTCTGGCATGGGTGTTGGGTACCTAACTTTGGCCTTCTGGAAGAGCAAGAAGCTCTCTGAACCACCAAGTCATCTCTCTAGCCCCATGTTTCTTTTAAAGAGCAAGCCACAAGGAATGAGGGTGAAGTAATTTGAGACTTGAAAGATGTGTCCTTTACAAAAGGACATAAATCAGAGACATGGCCTACTCTCTGTTTCACACTACAGTATTGAAGATGAAATACCTTGGGTTATCTTAGGCAAGAGTTATGCAGCAACAAGAAACCCGATAGTCAAGTGACTAAACATTTATAACGTCTGTGGACTCCAGGAGGTTAGCTTGGTTGTAAACCAGAGGCCCAAGAAGAACCAACCAGAGAGTGGTCTGTGTTCAACAGCCTTGAGCAGAAATTAGGGTACTGCATCAGCATGAGTCCATGGAGTCTCCGTTAATTAGCAAAGGACAGAGCACCACAGAGTTGAGAGACTCCCATTCCTAGGACACTGGGCTCAATGGGGCCTTGTTTATCATGAATTTGGTGGGTAATAACATGGGATCTCAGAATTTGGCACAGGGCAATAGCCCCAACTAGAAGTAGCTTAGTAGAGGAATAGATACACTGCATTTTCTCTGTGATAAAAGAGCCACTCAGAAACTGAGACTGAACTATGAGATTAAATATAAGTGGTCACAATTGAGAAATGCTGGAAATCCCACAGCAGGGTAAGAATCATGTGACTATAATAGCTACAGTCAAATAGCTTATACAATTTTGAGTATCTTTTACCTCTTTCCATTATTGTATCAGTTACAGAATATCATCCAACCATGATAGCGAACTATGACTCCTTTCACTTACTATTATCATCTTTTGAACTCACAAGTTCATGCATTTTATTTATTATGCTTTGAAATTTTTTCAAAGTAACTTTTCTTTTAAGTGAATATTAATTACAGTGGTTAAAAGCCTCTGGAGTCACCTAGACCTGGAAGTAAATTGAATCCCTGTCATTTAGCAATTATGTAACCTGGAGGAAATTATTTTAACACAAGGAACATCAGGTTTTTCCCATATGTAATGGGGACGAAGAATAATAATGATAATAACATCAGAAGGAAGGGTAACTAAAATATATATACTATATATATAAATTGTTAGATTAATAGTAACTGTTATTAATAATGATGATTTGTCCAGGATTTCCTCCACTTCAACATGCAGACATGTGTCCCTTATACATGCTTTCCATATCAGTCCAGTATGTACTGAAGTAAGAATTCACTTATTAAATCTTCCATACGTTTTAAAAGCACCTACCATAAGCTAACAGCCAGTACTTAGCCAAGGATACTTAGACATCCAATGGGCTAAGAGAATGAGATGATCCATGTGATAGTCAATTTATGTATTAACTTCACAGAGCCATGGGATGTTCTGTTTGTCGTTCTGTGAAAGTGATTCTAAATGAGATAAATACATTAAAAGGTGAATGGAGTAAAGCACATAGCCTTCACCAATGGCACAGCATCATTCAATACACTGAATGGTTGTGTAGAGCAAAAGGCTGAGAAAGGGAAATTTCAGTTTCTGCCTGACTTTTGTAGAGCTGGGATATTGATCTTTTGTCTTCAGGTTTAAATTTGGAATGGCACTTGCATCATCAGTTCTCCTGTTTCTCATAACTTTGGGAATAGACCAAAACTACAGGAGGGAATCTCCTGGATCTCAAGCTTCAAAACTGCATGTATTGATGCCTCTCAACCTCTGTAATCATATATACGGAGGCAATTTATTAAAATTCATAAACATTTTATATCTATCTCCTATAACCGTTTATCTGCTATCTGTGCCCCAATCATTTCATATATTATATAGAACATATATGTACACATAATATATATGTATATAATGTGTGAGCATGTGTGCACGTGTGCATGAGGATGCACATGCACATGTGTGTACATTCATGCGGAGGTCAGAGGATGATATTAGGTGTCTTTCTCTATGCTTTCTTCACTGCTTTTTGAGACAGGGTTAGGGTTAGGGTTAGGGTTAGGGTTAGGGTTAGGGTTAGGGTT
>NW_008359079.1:0-494 GCF_000622305.1 Nannospalax galili
TAGCATCAAACTATGATAGAATACAGGTGATATTTGTCTTTCTGGGTCTGTGTTACTTCACCCAGCCTGAATATCTCAAATTCTATCCATATGCCAAAAAAATTCATAATTTGGATTTTTGACAGATGAATACTATTTCACAGGTAAATGTACCATACTTCAATTTTCTATTCATCAGTTGATGGATATCTAGGTTGTTTCCATTTTCTGGTGATGATGAAAAGGGCAGCAATGAACATGGATGAACAGGCATCTCTGTAATAAGACATGAGTCCCTTAGGATTGTACCCAACAGTTGAATGGCTGGATCATAGTAGATCAATTTCTTGCTTTTTGAGAAATCTCCACACCAATTTCCCATAGTGATTGCACCAATTTGCAATGCCATCATCACTGGATAAGAGTTCTCTTTCTCCACATCATCATAAACATTTGACCTTTTTTTTTTTCTTTTTGAGTGGGTGGTGGTCAGAAGAGGGAGTATGGTGAGAGAT
>NW_008359080.1:0-747 GCF_000622305.1 Nannospalax galili
TTTACTTCTTCACATCTCCCATTCATGATTCAAGGACTTTCTTCTCCCCCTTAGAGACAAAAGTTATGCAAGTTGGGAGTCTTTTCGATAGGCCCACGCAAGGGGTACCCCAATTGCCTCACCCTGCGCCCCTGTTCAGCATGGAAGAAGCCAGAGTGGTCAGCGTCCCTATTTTCTATTGGCGATTTGGGTAACCTCTTCAGAGGATGGTGTGATAAGAATAGGAGGTAGGAATTGGCTAGGCAGCTAGGGTAAAAAGACCCCAAAGAAATGTAGCCAGTTTCTCGGCTAAAAGTCAAAATGTCCTTGGGCCTGTTAGCAACACACTCTGTTCCAAAGGCCAAAAATGTCAAAAGTATTTGGGGAGCTTGTATCTAATCCTTAAAAGATTTTAGGGTTACCTCTTCAGAGGCGGGAATGTTGAAGGGGAGGGAGTGGGCATGGATTTAAGCAAAATACCTTATATGCATGTATGAAATTTTCAACAAAGTTTTTGTAAAAATTTAAAAAAGGGGGGGATATCAGAGCTGTTGTTGTCAGCAGTCCTCCCTTTAGTAGATTATGTAGTTTGGACTTAAAGTTTTAGGCTCATCTCACCCTAGGACATGCCATCCTGGTTTCCTACATATTAGGGTTAGGGTTAGTGTTAGGGATAGAGTTCAAATTCGGGTTCGGATTATGGTTAGGGTTAGAGTAATTGTTATGGCTAGAACTAGGGCTAGGGCTGGTGCTAGTGCTAGAGCTAGA
>NW_008359081.1:0-5181 GCF_000622305.1 Nannospalax galili
AAAGAAGAAATAAAGATGGCTAAGAAGCATCTTAAAAAGGGTTCAACATCACTAGAAATTAGGGAAATCAAATTAAAGCCACTTTAAGATTTCATCTTATCCCAGTCAGACTGGCTAAGATCAAGAGAACAAATGATACCAAATTTTGGAGACGATGTGGGGAAAGGGGAACACTCATCCACTGCTGGTGGGACTGAAAGCTTGTTCAACCCTTATGGAAAGCAGTATGGAGAACTCTTAAAAAACTACAAATGAACCTACCATTTGACCCAGTTATACCACTCCTTGGCTATATCCAAAGAACTCATTCCATTGCAGAGACACTTGTACATCCATATTTGTTGCTGCTCTTTTCACAGTAGCTAAGTGATGGAAGCATCCTAAGTGTCCCTCAGTTGACGAATGGATAATGAAAAGGTGGTTCATTTACACGATGGAATTTTACTCAGCAGTAAAGAAAAATGGAATCATGAAATTTGCAGGTAAATGGTTGGAACTAGAAACTGTTATACTAAGTAAAGTAACACAGACTTAGAAAAAAAAAACGGTGTATGTTCTCCCTCATATGTGGATCCTAGCACCAAATCCTGATAAGTGATTATGTATGCAGACATAACTAGCAGAAACCGGATAATGAAAAGGATCCAGGGAGGTAAAGGAAAAGAAAGAACCTGAAAGAGAACAGTAGAAAACAGGTGTTACCAATGGAGATATGGATAGTAATGGGGTTATTTTAAGGGGAGGTGGGAGGGAAGGTTATACAAGGAACCTAGGGGATAAAGGGAAAGAAGGAGCCCAAGAAAGATGGGACCATAGGATAAGGGTATTATTAAGGGAGAAATGGGGAAAATGGGGGCACCTTAAATGGGGAAACCATGGTGAAAGGGTTAGACAATGTGAGAGATAAACAATATCTAGCTAGTTTTAGAAAACCAGAGGGAACCATATTAGGCCAACAACATACTGAAAAATTATACATACAACCAGATCAAAGGTTATATATGTCTAGACAAGGTTTATCTGAGAGCGTTTGGTTTTGCCCAAGCTCTATCTACATGGCATATGGTAATTAAAAGTACCAGACTGGTGGAGCTAACCTTCTTGGGTGTTTAACAGACATACTTTGAGGCCTATATTAATTTGGCCAGGGGGACAAAAAGGAAGTTTTTGTGCCTTGCCCTCCTAGGTCAACTAAGTTCCAGGGGACTATGAGCATCTCTCAAAATGTAATGTAACTGTGGTGAATCACCTGTCCTCTTGAACAATGAGGCTGTGGCGACCCCACCAGATGGACCTGAACCAGTGTCCAGTCTACAAAGAGGAGGGTCAACACTGAGGAAACATTTTCTCAATGCTTCCAAGCAAAGCCAGATATGGTCAAGCAGGACCTTTGAGTTATCTTCACACAGACAGAACTGGTTAAAGAAAGAAGCCAGAGACTCCTCCCAAGCCCATGTTATCCCTGAGGAACAGATCTTCAAATGACCTTAATGGTAAAAATAAATTCTTTTATCTGGGCCAACTGGAGGATCTTAAACACCCAAAAGGAAAGTATAACCAAAGATTAATGGGGTCAATATAATTTTTAAGAGTCCATATGTATAGCTAAAGGCTACATAACAAGAAACAATGACAGACAGGTGATACTTTCCTTTGAGTTATTGGCCAAGGTGGCACCAGGGACTCCCAGAGTGTAACCCAGCATAGAACTGGGAAAATGAACAGCAGACCCCAATCTTGTCTAAAGGAATATTGACAACTGATTTTTGCTGGATGAGGACCAGCCGATCTTCCTAAAATAAGGATCTCCAGATAGGCTGACTAGATTCAGCAGATGGACAACCACTGGAGAATGGCTGGGGGTGTCAACAACACAGTGGACAGTAACAGGGATGACAGAGTATACGGGCCCCAGTATGTGGGAGGGGGAGGCTATGGGAGTGTGTCATTTGGGAAGTGGGTATACAGATGAATAAAATTGTGTGGGATGTTCTGTATGATATACACACAGAAAAATCAACAAAAATTTTTAAAAGACATATTTGAGGAGGAAGCATAAAAATTTACTTCATGTTAAATAGTAGAGGTGATAGACATTACTAGTGAAATCTACCTGATGAGTTTATATCCATACTCAGGTACTAAGGATCCGAGTGTACCTGACTGTGACTAGTAATAATCAGATACATAGAGATTAAAGACACATGTGCAAACATGTAAGTGTTAGTAGGATTAAAAATGTAGGAAAGCTGGGCGTGGTGGCTCACGCCTTTAATCCCAGCACTCAGGAGGCAGAGGCAAGCGGATCTCTGTGAGTTCAAGGCTAGCCTGGTCTACATAGTGAGTTCCAGGACAGCTGTGGCTACAGGGAGACCCTGTCTCAAAAAGACAAAAAAAAAAAATGTAGCTGAATATGTTAAAGCTGTAATGAAATGCTTCCCCTAACCATGTGGTTATTAAATTTTTTTAAAATTTTAAAAAAAGAATAAGACACTCTTTTTCTCAAAGTGGGGTGGCATCAGGGAAGGCTGCGTGAGGAGCTAGGAGTTTTATTCTTGCTAGATAATAAAGAACTTCATAGCATACCGTGGAATATCCACAGAGATCCACACGAGGAACAGCATCGAAGCATACCCTGCCTCAGCTTAGCAAAGATGATGTCAGTGAAGGCCCAATAGGAAGCCTGAATTACTGCCCCTAAGAAGTAATGTGGGGAACCTTGAGCTCTACCTCCATCAGGCATAATGAATTCACAAATGTCTCAATCTACAGGCACAGAGTCAACAGAAGTGTGCTAACACAGAACATTTACATAAGACCCACAGCCTCATGAAAAATAAAAAACTCAAACTATCCACTGATTTTCAGAGATGTCTGGAAAGTACTCTGGCAGGTAAGGATTTGTGAGGATATTAAGATCATACCATTGGGGCTGGTAAGCTGGCTCAGCAAATAAAAGTGCTTACTGTACAAGGTTGACCACCTGAGTTCTCTCCTAGGGACTCAAGTTCCATCCCTGAAACCCAAGGGGAGAAGGAAAGAACTGACTCCCTAGGGTATTTTTCTACCCTCCACATGGGCACTGTGGCACACATGTGCCCACACTCACACACATATCACACACAAACACACATACATGCACAATATTAATAAATATTTTTAAAGGTAAGACTATGTCAGAATGTCCAAAAGGGCACACTTCCAAAATCTTTTTAGGAATCTAGCATTACCATCATAGCCAAAACACATAGGATATTTATCAGAAGAAAAACATGCAGAATAATATACCTGATAAACATAGATATAAAAAATATTTATTGAAATATCAAACTGGATTTCTCAGCACATTCAAATATCTATATGTCATGATCAAGCAGGGTTATTTTGGGGGGGGTTACATTTTATTAGCTACTATAGAATAGACCTGTGCTGGATAGTTTTAGTGTCAACTTGACACACCTGTGTTGAGGGAGCCTCAATTGGGGAATTGCCTTCATAGGACTGGCCTGTGGCCATGTCCATGGGGCACCTACTTGATTGATGAGTGATGTGGGAGGGCCCAGCCCACTGTGGGTGGTGCCACCCTGGGCAGGTGGGCCTGTGTTGCAAAAGAAAGCAGGCTGAGCAGGGGCCAGAAGAGCAAGCCAGTGAGCAGAGCTCCTCCATGGTCTGTGCTCCAGCTCCTGCCTCCAGGTTCCTGCCCTGAGTTCCTACCTTGGGCTCCTTGATGAACTGTGACCTGGGAGATGTAAGACAAATAAACCCTTTCCTCCACATGTTGGTATTGGTCTGAGTATTTTGTCACAACAATGAAGAAACAAACTGGGACATAAATTGGTACCAGGATCGTGGGGTATTGCTGTGACAGACCAGACCTTGGTGTTTTTACGAGGATTGTGGAAGTGTTTAGAACTTTGGGCTGGAAAAACTATTGAGTGCTGAGAGTTTGTTGCTGTGGAGCTTGGAACAGTTATGATGAAAGAGTTGTGAACAATGGAGGCCTGGCTTGTGAAGCTTCAAAGGGAAGCTGAGAACTCTGAAGCTCCAGAAGATTATTATTTGACATCCATAACCATGTCATACATCAGAGTGTTTAATGCTTAGCAGGTTTTGAAAGTACAGAGGCAGATACATCTGCACAAATCTCACTATTCTTTTTGCTTACCCCACTCTCCAACACACTTGGGAGACAACCCCAGTCAAAATATTAGAGCTGGGGAATCTGTGGAGAATTAGAGAACCTACCTAGTCCACACACTACTTTTTTTAGGTCTAGAAATTAAACATTTACTGATAATACATCAAACAGAAAATTATTTTAGAACAATTCTTTGGAACAGATATAATCTATCATTTATTAAACATTAAAGCAAATTTGTGTCATATATGTGATTTTTTATTGATTTTTTTCCCTCAGCCAAAGTAACCAAAAGAAAGAGAACCAAAATGAATAGAATTATAAATGAAAAAGAGGGGACATTACAATACATACTTATGAAAACCATAAAATCATTAGGAAATAATTTGAAAACTTATATTTTAAAAACTGCAGAGCTAGTGATGTAGCTCAGTGGTAGAAAACATGCCTAGCATTCACGAGGTCCTGGATTTGATCCCCAGCACCACAAAAATTAGTGAATATAAAAATAGGAACTGGAAATATGACTCAGTGGTTAAGAGCAGTGGCTGATCTTACAGAGGACCTGGGTTCAACATATATAAATCTGTAAATGTAGTATATCACATAAATAGAAACAAGGTTAGAAATCACATGATCATCTCAATAGACACAGAAAAGTTTAAAAAAAAACCTTCATGATAAAAGCCCCAAAGAAATTAGGAATAGAAGAAGCATACCTCAACATAATAATATATGACAAATAGGAGAAGAAAAACCAGAAGCAATTTTACAAAAACCAGTAATGAGAAAAGTGTAGCTCATCTCTACTTAGTCTTCTTTAATATGGTATTTTAAGTCTTATCTATATCAGTAAGTCTGGAGAAAGAAACAAAAGGAACACAAGTAGGAAAGAACCCAATCAAATTATCTCTATTTGCAGACAACATGATCCCACACTTTAAAGACTACCAGAAAACTCATAGATCTGGTAAATACTTTTGGCAAAGCAGCAGGATAAAAAAAATCAATGCACAAAATCAGCAACTTTCTTAAATATCAAT
>NW_008359081.1:5467-6086 GCF_000622305.1 Nannospalax galili
ATTAGAACACACAGTTTCATACGAAAAATTCATTTTAATGCAATTGACACTTAGATGTTTGCACATGCATTTCTAATCTATATATCTGATTATTACTAGTCACAGTTACTTTCTAAGATCCTTGGCATCTGAGCATGGATATAAAGTCATCAGGTGGATTTCAATGGTAATGTTTTTCACATCTACTAATTATTAAGGAGCAAATTTTTATGATTTGAAGAATTATTACTTTTTTAAATTTTTTAAATTTAATAACCATATGATTAGAAGAAGCATTTCATTACAGCATTAAATATTCAGTAACACATTCCAGAGCAAGGATACATCTCTGAAAAATGGATGTAATTTTTAGGTTCACAATTGAATTAATACAGTTATACAATATTGAACTCAGTATAAATCCTGTAAGACATAAAATTGAATGAGTTTTTACCCTTTAAAGATCTCCATTTCATTTTAAAATATGCTGTTTCCTACATTTTAATGCTACTGACACTTAGATGTTTGCACATGTGTCTTGAATCTCTATGTATCTGACTATTACTAGTTACAGTTGGTTACACTTGGGTTCTTAGTACCTGAGTATGGATATAAAGTCATCAGGTAGATTTCACTGGTA
>NW_008359081.1:6361-7291 GCF_000622305.1 Nannospalax galili
CAGCAACTTTCTTAAATATCAATAATGAACTTGCTAAGAATCATGAAAAGAATCCTATTCACAATGGCTTTTTAATTTTTAAATTATTTATTTAATAACCTCATAATTAGAAGCATTTCATCACCTCATTTTAGGATGATCAGCTGTTCCTTATTTAGTAGCAATCAGTTGTCAATATTCCTTTAGATAAGACTGGAGTCTGTTGTTCATTTCCCCAGTTCTATGCTGGGTTACTGTCTGGGAGTCTTTTGGGCCACCCTAGTCAATAACTCAAAGGAAGGTATCTTTGTTTCTTGTTATGTAGCCTTTAGATATTCATATGGACTCTTAAAAAATTATATTCACCCCAATAATCATTGGTTATAATTTCCTTTGGGGTGTTTAAGACCTTCCAGTTGGCCCAGATAAAACAATTTATTTTTACCATTAAGGTCATTTGAGGATCTGTTCCTCAGGGGTAACATGGGCTTGGGAGGAGTCCCTGGCTCCTGTCTTTTACCAGTTCCATCAGTGCTAAGATGAGTCAAAGGTCCTGCTCAACCATGTCTGGCTTTTCTTGGAAGCATGGAGGAAATGTTTCCTCAGTGTTTACCCTCCTCTTTGTAGACTGGACACTGGTTCAGGTCCATCTGGTGGGGTCGCCACAGCCTCATTGCTCAAGAGGACAGGTGACTTACCACAGTTACAGGACATTTTGATAGATGCTAATAGTCCCCTGGAACTCAGCTGACCTAGGAGGGCAAGGAGCAAAAACTGTCCTTTATGTCCCTCTAACCAAATTAGTATAGGCCTCATAGTATGGCTGTTAAACATCCAAGAAGGTTAGTTCCACCAGTCTGGTACTTTTAATTATCATATGCCATGTAGATAGAGCTGGACAAGGACCAAATAAACATTGCCTAGGCATATATGACATTCTTTGATCTGGTT
>NW_008359081.1:7352-8650 GCF_000622305.1 Nannospalax galili
TTCTCTCTGGTTTTCAAAACTAGCTAGGCATTGTTTATCTCTCACATTGTCTCACCCAACCATCATGTTTTTCCCATTTAAGGTGCACCCATTTCCCCCCCTTTCTCCCTTATTAATACCCTTCTCCTATGGTCCTACCTCTCTCAAGCTCCTTTCCCTTTATCCCCTACATTCCTTGTATAACCTTTCCTCCCCTTAAAATAAGCTCATTTTATCCATATCTCCTTTGTTAACACCTGTTTTCTACTGTTCTTCTCTTTCAGATTCTTTCTTTTCCTTTACCTGCCTGGTTCCTCTTCATTATCCTGGTTCCTGTAGTTATGTCTGAATACATACTCACTTATAAGGATTTGGTGCTAGGATCTACATATGAGGGAGAATATACATCGTTGTTTTGTTTTTCTGAGTCTGTGTTAGTTCACTTAGTATAACAATATCTAGTTCCACCCATTTACCTGCAAATTTCATGATTTCATCTTTCTTTGCTGCTGAGTAAAACTCCATCGTATAAATGAACCACATTTTCATTATCCACTTGTCAACTGAGGGACACTTAAGTTGCTTCCATCTCTTAGCTATTGTGAAGAGAGCAGCAACAAACATGGATGTACAAGTGTCTCTGCAATGGGATGAGTTCTTTGGGTATATGCCAAGGAGTGGTATAACTGGGTCAAATGGTAGGTTCATTTGTAGTTTTTTAAGAGTTCTCCATACTGCTTTCCATAAGGGTTGAACAAGCTTGCAGTCCCACCAGCAGTGGATGAGTGTTCCCCTTTCCCCACATCCTCTCCAACATTTGGTATCATTTGTTCTCTTGATCTTAGCCAGTCTGACTGGGGTAAGATGAAATCTTAAAGTGGTTTTAATTTGCATTTCCCTAATTACTAGTGATGATGAACCCGTTTTAAGATGCTTCTCAGCCATCTTTATTTCTTTTTTTGAGAACTCTCTGTTCAGTTCCTTAGTGCATCTTTTTAATTGGGTTACTTCCTTTTTTGATTCTTTGCTTTTTGTGTTCATTACATATTCTGGATGTTAAATCTCTGTCAGATGTGTCGCTGGTGAAGATTTTCACCCATTCTGTGGGTTTTCTCTTCACTTCCTTGGTTTCTTCTTTTGATGTGCTGAAGCTTTTTTAGTTTAATGAGGTCCCATTTGTTGATTCTTGACCTTGTTTCCTTAGCAATTGATGTCTGGTTTAGAAAATCTTTTCCTACACCTGTATTTTGTAGGTTTTCCCCAATGTTTTCTTCTAACATTTTCAGAGTTTCAGGCTTTACATTGAGGTCTTTGATCCA
>NW_008359081.1:8758-22893 GCF_000622305.1 Nannospalax galili
GAAGATGCTGTCTTTCCTCCACTGTGTGTTCTTGGCACCTTTGTCAAATATCAGGTGGCTGAAATTGCATGTACTCGGGTTTGGATCTTCAATGATGTTCCATTGATCTATGTGTCTATTTTTCTGCCAGTATCATGCTGTTTTTATGACTATAGTTCTATAATATAGTTTAATATCTGGTATAGTAATCCCCCAGCATTGCTCTTAGTGCTCAGGGTTGCTTTGGCTATCTGAGGTCTTTTGTGCTTCCATATGAATCTTAGGATATTTTTTTTTCCAATTCTGTGAAAAATGTCATGGGGATTTAGGTCCCTCCATCTTTTGATGTCTTCTTCAATCTCTTTCTTTAAGGATTTAAAATTTTTATTGTAGAGATCTTTAATATCTTTAGTCAGGTTATTCCAAGATTTTTTTTTCAGCTTTTAAAATACCGAGGAATAGATCGGTGTGGTGGCACACACCTTTAATGCCAGCACTTTGGAGGCAGAGGCAGATGGATCTCTGTGTGATCAAGGGCATCCTGGTCTACATATCGAGTTCCAGGCAAGCTAGGGCTACAGGTAGGCCCTGTCTCAAAAAAACAAAACAAAACAAACCTACAAATGAAACAAAAAATACCTAGGAATAAATCTAACCGAGAAAGTCAAGTATCTCTACAATGAAAACATACAAATGCTGAGGAAGACAATGCAGTATGGAAAGACCTCCTATACTCCTGGATTGGCAGAATTAAAATTGTGAAAATGGCTATACTACTAAAAGCATCTACAGATTCAATGAAACTCCCATGAAAGCTACAAAAATTTTCCTCACACAACTTTTTTTAAAAATCCTAAAATTCACCAGGTATGGTGGCTCACACCATTAATCCCAGCACTTAGAAGGCAGAGGCAGGTGGATCTCTGTGAGTTCGAGGCCAGCCTGGTCTACATAGTGAGTTCCTGGTCAGCTGGGGCTACAGGAAGACCCTGTCTCAAAAGGACAAAAAAAATCCTAAAATTCATATGGAGACTTAAAGACTCTGAACAGCCAAAGTGATCCTAAGCAGAATCATCAATTCTAGCAAATCATACCTGATTTCAGGTTCTACTATAGATCCATAGTTTTTTTTCAAAAAATATAGCATGATATTGACCCAAAAGTAGACATGTAGAGCAATGGAATAGAATAAAGGAACAAGAAATAAACCCACACAATTACAGTCGCATAATTTTTTACAAAGACAAAAATTCCCAAAACATACATTGGAGAAAAGACAACTCTTCAACAAGTGATGCTGGAAAAACTTGATAGACATATATAGAAGAATAAAATTTGATCCCTACATTTTCCATTGGACAAAAATCCATTCTGAATGGAACAAAAACATTCATGTAAGACATAAAACTCAATCTGTTAAAGGAAAACACAGACTAAAACACTTCAAGATGTAAAAGCATATAAAATATCTCAAGATATAGGCAACCATAAGGACTTTTTGAAAAGGACTACAATTGCTCAGAAAATAATCGCAAAGCATGACAAACAGAATTGTATGAAATTAAAAGGCTTCTGCCAAGTAAACAATTACCAGAGAGGAGACACATCCTACACAATAGCAGAAATCTTTGCCAATTATACATCTGACAAAGGACTAACACCTCAGAATGTATAAAGAACTCCAAATGTTAAACAAAAACAAAATCACCCAGTTAGCAAATGGGTAAATGAATTGAACAGACAGTTCTCAAAAGAAGAATCACAAATGACCAATAAATACATGAAAAAGTACTTAATAGCCTTATCCATCAGTGAAATGCAACTTAAAACTGTTTTGAGATCATTAGTAGAATGCCTGTTATCAAGCAAACAAACAACAAATATTGGCAAGGCTTTGAGGATAGAAGGACCATTATACACTGCTTGTGGGGATGTAAACGAATGCAGTCACTATGGAAACCAATGTAAAGGTTCCTCAAAAAAAAAACCTGAAAATAGAACTACCTTATGACCTACCTATACCACTTTTAGCCATACTCAAATGAAGCTAAGTAGAACACCATAGAGATAGTTGCATATTCACATTTATTTCTGTACCATTCACAAGAGCCAAGATACAGAACCAGTCTTAGATGTCCACCAATAGATGAATCAATAAAAATGTGCTAAATATACACTATGTAGTTAACTTTGGCTATAGAAAAGAATGAATCATGTCACTTTCAGGAAAATAGACCAAAATACAGAACCACCTAAGTGTCCATCAATAGAAGAATCAATAAAAATGTGCCAAATACATGCTATGTAGCTATCTTTGGATATAAAGAAAAATGAGTCATGCCACCTGCAGGAAAATGAATAGAACTAAAAATCATCATGTCAAGTGAAATAAGCCAGATTTGGGAAGATAAACTGCATTTTTTTCTGATATGGATAATCTAGATTTTTATATGTGACATAAAAAGAGAAAGGAAATCATAGAGGATAAAGGTCTAAAAGGAAGGGGATGCAAGAGAGGGTGACAGGAGGAAGAAAGACAAAATGTCACACATTTTATCTCATATGAGGAATCTAAATTTAACTATATATACATATATGTGTGTGACATGGAGGTGGGGGCAAATTTTATCCACATACAATGATATGTATGTCATAATATAGCCCATTATTTTGAATGTTGACTAAAAAATATAAAGATATATGCCATGTAACAACTATACCAAACCCAGACAAAGCAGATTTAGAGACAAGGAGTTTTACTAAATAAAAAACATTCCATTTCACGTGATAAAAAAGAAAGTCATTGGGGCTGGAGAGATGGGTCAGCAGTTAAGAGCACTGGCTTTTCTTGCAGAGGACCCAGATTCAATTCCCAGCATCCATATGGCAGATAAAAACTATCCATAACTCCAGTTCCAGGGGAATTCAACACCGTCTTTTGATCTCTGCAGGCATTGCACGACTTGGTTGCACTTATATACATTCAGGCAATACACTCATACACATAAAATAAAAATAATAAAATACTTTTCAAAAGAAAGTCATAAAAGAAACTCAGTTGTAAACTTCTCTGCACCTAAATAATAGTTTTAATATGCACAGAGCAAAAGTTATTAAACTAATGAAAGACATAGGCAAGTCTACAATCATAACTACCATAGCTGCATTTTAATACTTTCCCCATCCTCTTCCTCTCTCTCTTGCCCTCTCTCTCTTTCTCTCTCTCTCTCTCTCTCTCTCTCTCTCTCTCTCTCTCGATGACAAAACAAAAACTTAAGACACAGAAGACTTGAACTCTTCTATCAATCAACTTGTCCTAATTAACTTTTACAGAACACTGTCACCAACAAATACAGAAAAGTGCAATCTTCTCTGATTTTTTGAATTTTATACACATAAAATGTTTTGCCTACATGCATGTAAGTGCACCATGTGCGTGAAGTACCTGCAGAGACCAGAAGATGGTGTTGGATTTCCTGGAACTAGAGTTATGGATGGCTGTTAGCCATCATGTGAGTGTTAAGAAATGAACCCAGGTTCTCTGCAGGAGCAGCCAGTGCTCTTAACCACTGAGTCATCTATCTAGCCCTGAAAAGTGCATTCTTATTAATTGCACAAGCAACATTTCTCAAGCTATGCTGAGCTATGTGCAAACCTCAGTACATTTCAAAAAATAGAAGTCAAACAGAATTTCTTGTCTGACTACAACAAAATTTACAAAGTATGCAGTGATATAAAGGGAGAAAGGGGAGCAATGGATTAAGAAGGGTTAGCTTGGGTGAAGAGTTGGAGGGCAAGGCAGAGGAGGAAGTATGAGGAGGGATAACTAACATTAAATGCCTTTTGAAAAAGTCTTATGGAAACCTACTAATATAGAAGCTTCTTATACACGTATATGATCTAAAAAGAGTATAAATGGAGTTACCCTATAATGGGGCTGTCTTTTAGAGTTCCTGACCAGGGGTTGATCACACAAACCCTCAAACAATACTGGCTATTGCCATTGCTCCTGGTTACCTAACATAACTTGATGGTAGCACCCTAAATACTTGCTAAAGAAACTACATATGAGAGTCATAGAACAAACAAGGAGAAATCCAGCTGGAACTGACCTTAAAGCTTCATCTCTACTAACTAGTTTTCATTGTATGAGAAAGTGCTATGCATGCTGCTGGAAGAGAAAACTAGTCATCAGTCTTACCTAGCTGTGAGCTCTACAAGCTACAATAATGACTGGCCTTGCAAAATCTACCCACTGGTACAAGAGTGGCCCAAATGTTACAGGAGTAACCAACCACATTCTGATTGGATTTAATGCCCACTTCACAAGAACCCATACCTGGCATTGTTATCAGCAGGGCCAAGAACCTGTGGCTAGACAGGTCACAAGCCATATGGGAGAATCTATCATTATTCTACTAAATGGACATAGTATTAAACTGACTCCTAATGATTTATTGTTATGCCCATAGATTTTTAGTGCATCATAGAAAAGCTTCTTCTTGAAGCAGATGGTGATTAACACAGAGATTCATAACTGGTCAACATGCAGAGAATAAGAGACTAAAGAGTGCTCAGCCCTAAATGGGATGCCTATATCACACTCTCTCCTCCGAAGCCTCAGGGATCATTGTGGAAGAGTGGTAAGAAAGATTATAAGAGCCAGAGGTGGTGGATAAATACAAAGAAACCATGTTGTCTGGACACAACAGGGCAGTTGAATATACAAAAGCCACAGCATTTGTGACAGCATGCACAAGACCTGTGCAAGCCCAAGCCAGACAAAAATCTCAAGATGGAAGGGGGAAGTAGGCAAAAAGCCCCAGCCCTAGTTGGGAAACTATTAACAACTGATACCTCTGGAAGAGGGAGGCCCTGTTTTGTTGTTGTTGTTGTTGCTGTTGTTGTTGTTGTTGTTGTTTTAGGTTGGTTGGCCAGGCTCCGGGGGATGTACCCAAAGAGTATTGGAGAACACAAATTAGACTCAAATTAGACTCAAAGGGCCTTAAGAATAACAGTAGCAGAGGGCATGAAGTCGAGGAGGGATGGTATATAAGAAAATCTGTAAATGCTTCAAAATTAATCCATATCTTTTACACATTCCCTGCATGGAAGAAGAAATTGTAAATGAAATTTTAAAAGATTTTGAATTAGGGGCTAGAGAGATGGCTCAGTGGTTAAGAACACTGACTGCTCTTGCAGAGGACCCGGGTTCGATTCCCAGCACCCACGTGGTGGCTATGAACCATCCTTAACTCCAGTTTCAGGGGACTCCGAAGCCCTTTTCTGACCTCTGCAGCATTGCACAACATGGGTGCACTCTCATACATGCAGGCAATACACTCATATACATAAAATAAAAAAAAAAGATTTTTAAAAGATTTTGAATTATACAATAATGAAAATAAACAATGTATTGTTTTACAAATAGAATTTCTCTAAAGCAGTATTTAAAGAGAAACTTGAAGTTTTAAAATGCCTATACCCTAAGGTAGAATTAAAACCTAAAGGGCCAGGTGAGGTGGTGCATGCTTTTAATCCCAGTGGTTACGGGGCAGAGAAAGGTAGATCTCTGTGGATTTGAGGTCAGCCTGGTCTACATAATGAGCTCCAGGCCAGTCAGGACTATACAGTGAAACCCTATCTCAAAAAAATAAATAAATAAAAATTTTAAAAGGAAGGAAGAAAAGAAGGGAAGTTGGGATGGAGGGAGGGAGGGAGAGAGGGAGGAAAAAGCCTAAAGTAAGATGAAGATGGAGACCAAAAGATAAAAATAAAAAAAGAATTCAATAAAACAGAAAAGAGAAAACTAAAATGTGAAATTTGTCTTCCAAAACAATTACTAAACTTGATAAACCTCTAGCTGTGCTGATAAGGGAAAAAACAAAGGAAATACCAATGTCGAAAATAAAAATGAGGGAGCTGGAGACGTGGCTCAGTGGTTAAAAGCACTGGCTGCTCTTGCGGAGGACCAGGTCCCATTCCCAGCACCCACATGGTGGCTAACAACCATCTGTAACTCCTGTTCCAGGGAATCTGATGCCCTCTTCTGTCATATATATATATATATATATATATAGTGATGCCTTATTCTGTCCTAGCTATATATTTTTTTCAAAGAAATTACAAACATTTGTACACAGAGAACTGAAAGACAGTTGGTGTGGCTCAGTGGTAGGGATCTTGCCTAATGTGCACAAAGCCCTGGGTTCCATTCTCAGTACCAGAAAAAAGAGAACAAAAACTTGAGACACTTAAAGACATTGAACACTGCTATCAATTTCACACCTAGGAGTTTGTTACAAGAAACTTTTTGGCAATTCACATAAAGATGTTTGTGTAAGAATATTTACTAGAATGTTTTTAAAAATGGAAGCAGTAATAGCAGCTCAGTGGTCTCATGCTTGCCTAGCAACCATGAATCCCTGGGTTCGATTCCCATATCACAAAGGTGAAGAAACAAAAGTCTACATGGCCAAAAATAGAAAAATAACATGTAGTTAGCCACAATGATGAAAACTCTGTAGTCATTATAAGGTATATTTCAGAAGGATACACACACACACACACACACATTTATTGCATGATATCCCCTCTCAACCTCATTTCAACTCAGATCCTCTGAATATGACCTTATTATGGAAGTATAATCTTTTTGGATAAGTTAACATGAGATCACTCTAGATTAGGATAGACCATAATGCAGCAACTGGTATCCTTGTACAAAGGAAATTTGGCCACAAATATACAAGAAGGTTGCATATGAAGAAGGAGGCAGAAATTGGAAAGATGTGTCTACAATTCAGTAAGTGCCAAGAATTGTAAAAGAAGCTTAGAGAAAGGCATGAAACAATTTCTTCCTCAGAGCTGCCAATATCAGTTCTTCCCGCATCTTGATTTGTGCTTCTAGAAGGTCTCCAGAACTAGGGGGAAATGAATTTCTGTTGCTTTAAGCTATCCAATGTGTAGTTAGGTAGGCCTAGAAAGTAACTATAATATGTCTTTATGTGTATCCACATACTCTGTAGCAAGAGGAGCAAACATATTACTATGTGATCCCACCTTCTGGCCATATTTGACTAATCAAGAAGTTACCTGACCAAAACTGGGCCAATGAAAGCCTTCAGTATGAGTTTTGGATTAGAAATACAGAAGCCTACATTTTTTTAGCAGCTGAAGTTGTAAGAAAATGTACACGTGTAGAATGACAAGTGGCTGAATTCTTCATATTTGGATGAGGATGCTATACAGAAAAAGAGAGCTAAGAGGTGGAAGAAAAGACCTTAGAGTAAAAACTGTACTGGATGCCCATCTCTATCATTTCCTTCCCTCATTCCTTCTTCGAACCCTATCATGGGACAGGTAGTCTTCTAGTGAGTTTCCATTTCCAAAACAAGTTCAGATTTGGTATCTGTTTCTTATTTCCAAATATATTCTACCACTCAGAGAAGAAAATACTAAACGCGTACAAAATATATGAGATAATCATTCACATATCTTATTTACCCTGAAGTTTAACATGCACTGCAAGGATTGTAGCAAAGATAAAACTCCTGTTGAGAACAAAATTACTCAATTCTTCATATCCAAATTTAATAAAGGCTCTATCCCTGGTGTAAAATTTGTAGTCTTCTTCTAGGTATAAGAGAAGCCACATTGACATAAAAAGGGAAAGAAAATATACCTTTTAAGGAGAATATGATATTTATAAATAGAAAATGGATTTCACTCCGCTTCATCAAAGAGAAATCTGATCTGTTCCTGTCCTTAAAATGAAACTTGGAGTAGGTCACAGGATTTCTGGTCCATTCTGAAAGGGAATCTGAAGGATTGAGAGATGGTGCCATGATATGGTCAGGTAGGAACTAGGCAAGGAACACTCCCTTGAGGTCTCCAGGCCTCAAAAGATATATGATAACTAGAATGTATAAGTGTCACCAACGTTGGTGGTTTTAAGTGACAGAACAGTGATCAGGCCTATATTTTTTCTATGAATCAGTACAATGTAAGAAAATGAACCTGGAGCTGGAGAGATGACTCAGCAGTTAAGAGCACTGGGCTATTCTTGCAGATGACCCGGGTTTGATTCCCAGCACCCACATAGTGGCTAACAACCATCCATAACTCCAAGACTGATCTGATTCCCTTTTCTGACCTCCCAAGATCTGATTCCCTTTTCTGACCTCCCAAGCAGTACACAACATGGGTGCACCTATCCATATGCAAGTAATACACTCACAGACATAAAATAAAAATAATACATAAAATATTTTTCAAAAACAGGAAATGAATCTGAGAAAAGAAGCATAAGGCTACCAGTCAGAAGATGTAGCTAATTCCCATGAGACTAAAATTCCTGAGAGAAGTTCTTAGAACTGAGTTCCTCTCTAGTCATTCTGTTAGTGGTGCCACCAATCAGTTCATGCCACAAATGATATAGTGATACACATAAAGGACTACCACTCTTCCTACTTGTGTTACTGCTTATGTACAGAAAAATTTTAATGCCTTTGTAACTGCAATAAGAAAGTCAGTCAGCCTATCATTGGTAAACATATAAGGAAGCACCTGCTTTTATGTTTGCACATTCAAGTTTATAACTTTACTATTGTGATAGCCAGGAAATGGAACCAATCTAGATGTCTACAAACACATGAATGAATAAAGAAAATATGGTCCATAAACACAATGTAATTTTATGCAGCCATAAGAAAAAAATCAAATCATGACATTTGTGCAAAAAATGTATGCAACTATGTAATGAAACAAGCCACATTCAAAAAGACAAAATACTGCATGTTTTCTCTCAAATGTGGAACCTAAATTTAAAATTACACATGTATGTATACATGTGTATTTATTTGTATGTGTTTGGGGATCACATATCTAGAAAGAGGATCACGAACAAGGAACAAAATACCTTGAGACATAAAATAGAAAGGGTAATGGAATACATGTGGTAAGAAAGTAGAAGAAGGACCTACCTAGGGGAAGGAAAGGAACCAGTCAGGAGGAAGGGCATTGAGGGAAGGGCATTGAGAAGAGAAGTGGGAGAAGGGAAAAAATTAAAATAAAATATGATACATATATATGAAGATGCCATGATGAACCCCTTTTATATGTTAAACCATAAAGTTAAGTTGTAAGGAAGAATCTGTAGAAAACATGGGTTATTAAAAGAAAAAATTTAATGCCAGGTATAAGATATCTCCATATAAGTTATTAGTCAAGAATGCCCCAGAGGTCCCCAAAACAGCACAGGTTATTGGCACATTCAAATATTCATAAGTCCTAGCAGCTGTCATACTATTGACCTCAATCATTCCTACAAAAGAAACTTCAGACTTGGGAGAATGTCCACTGGGACAAATAAAAGAACCAACCTCCTTACATCATATGTTTTATAAATGACTAAAATCCTTTGGGATTAGGAATTCCATAATTACAAGGGGTAACGTGGAGACAGAGTACAGAATATGAAACGATGTTAATTCGGGGAATGAATAAATGTGTGAAGATCATCCAACAGGTACGGAAAAATTATTTGGCAAAATTCAACATCTATTTATGGTTTAGAAGAAAATAAATCAGCAAACTCAGAATAGAATAAACATCCTCAGTCTCATAAATGGCATCAACAAAAAACCTACAGTTGATATCATACTTAATGGTGAATGGAAAGAACTCAGTTCAGCTAGGAGGCACTGGGCTGTCAGGTGTCAAGATTAGCAAATTAAAGCTACAGGCCAAAATGGAAGTAACAATAAAGCTTGTAACCCCTTCTTGCAATAGTATAAGCAAACGGCTCAAACAAGAGAAAATGCTGCCTCAGCATTCTGTTTGTGATGGGAGATTATATCACTGTTAAGGAATCCACAGACAAAAGACTCTTTTAAAGTTTTACAGATTCCAGCCAGAAGGGTAGAAAGAGGAAAAACAGGAGTAGAAAGGTACTGGATTCTGAGTCACAATGAGGAAAAATATCTTCAAGTTTACATATACCACACCCCTTAATGGAATCTTCCAGAAGCTTCCTAGGCTTGGAAAGCAAATATGTGTAAGTATATGGTCCATCAGAAGGATCTGAGTCCTTGACTACAACTTTCTCCATAAAAAAACCAGTAAACTGCCTGTGTTCTTAGTCTGGGGTGAAACGTGCCAGGTGAAACGTTGGTAATGTCTTATGAAGTGCTTATGAGTTACTCCGAAATCACACAGGCTTTTGTTTAATCTTCCACCACATTTCCCAGTGGAAGACTAGGTGCGTTTTTGTTAAGATTAGGAATAAAACAAGGCTATCCATTCTTACCACTCTATTCAATATTGTATTAGAATTCCTAACCAGTGAAATCAAACAAGAAAAGAGAAATAAAAGGCATATAGGTTTACAGAGAACGTGATTATTTATGTGGGGTTGGGAATCCCAAGGAATCTATAATTAACCTTTTAGAAAGAATAAGGGATGCTAATAAGGTTGTAATATGCAAAGTCAACATATAAAAATAATTGTATTTCTACACTCAGTCAATGAACAATTGGAACAATGTAACTTTAAAATACCATATATAGATGATGTCATCAGGATGGCAAAGTAGGAAAGACTAGCCTTTATACATACCCCCAACCAAATATATATTTGCTAATGAATTAGTCCATTGAAGAATATGCAATATACAGTGGAGCACATTAAAGGAGAATATCCACATAAAAATGATCTCTGGTACTGCTGAGCATGGTGACACACCTCTGTAGTACCAGGACTCAAGAGACAGTCAGGAGGATCTTGAGCTCAAGGCCAGTCTGAGCTTTATAGTCAGACCCTGTCAAAAAATAAAAATGAAAAGCTTAGCATGGTGATGCATGCCTGTAACCTCGGTGCTTAGGAGGTGGAGGCAGGATCAGGAATGCAAGGGCATCCTCAGCTACAGAATGAGTTTGAGGCCAGTCTGAGCTACATGAAACCCTGTATGGGAAAGAGAAGAGAGATAGGGAAGGAGGGAGGGAGGAAGGGATGGGTGGAAAGAGAAAAAGAGGGAGAGGAAGAAAGAAAAGGAGAGAGAGAGACAAGACTGTTAGTAAGGTTAGCATATGTGAGATAGCAGGAGACCTTAGGAGCAAAGAAGATGGAAGCTATTTTTACTGGTCACATGATGGAAGTTACCACATTCCATAGTACCTGCACCACAGAGGATAGTATCTCTTGCCATTGGCATAACCAATAGCCACTCCCAACAGAGAAACTTAGAGAATGAAATAAGACTGCATACCATTCCTCCACCCAGGAAACATTTGTTCTTGAGCTTCTCCCAACACCATGGCTACCCTGCCAATGTCTACACTTCAGACCCAGGCTCTGTGGCTACACTGAGCTATCCCACAACCCATTGACAAAGTGAGCTGTGTTACACTCAGGGCCAAAAGCAAAGCTTTTGTGCACAGTGCCCATACTCCAGGCACTTGCTTAGCCATAGTGGAGATCTGGGTCTCATCCCAACACTAGAGCTACTCTTAACTCTTCATACGGCTGAGCTGTCTTTGTTTCCCAATCACTTTGCAAGTATCTGTGTCTTGACAACTATCGTCAGTGCAGCAAGTTACTGTAGCCCAGGTACCAAGTCCCAGAGTTATAGTTTCTTCATGCCTGCTTATGCTTCGGGCCTCAGCTTGGCCACTGCACAGGTGTCACTCATCAGACATCAGCACTATCATGACCATGCATGGATCTACAAGCTACACATACCACTGAGAAGGACCTATCAGTCACAACCTCCTTGGTAGGAGATTGTTCATACTTTATACCATATACCCCAACAACCTTCAATACCACTGCAGACATCTGCAGTGCTGGCCAAAGAGATGCTCTACCATCTTTGTCACCACCAACTTTAGCTGAAAAACACAACTGCACCCCCATTGGTACCATTTACAGTAGGATCAAATAAACTGTAAAACACTTCAGTACAATCTAGAAAAACAAGCAAATATATGATAAAGAATGCACAATACTGATAAAATAACCAAACAAGATGTTGAGAAATATACAGTTGTAGAGAATTAAGAAACTCGATATTGTTAAGATAGCAATTTTCTTCCAAATTCATATACCGAATCAATATAATTTTGATAAAAATACCAGCAGGACTTCTGTAGAAATCAATGAACCAATTCTAAACTCTGTGGAAAGGCAAAGTAGAATAACTCACACTACTACTTGCTTAACTGACTTCTTATAAAGTAATCAAGATTGTGTGGTGTTGGCAACAAGGTAGGCACAAAGATCAATGGGACAGAGTAGACCATCTAAAAATAGATCCACACATACACGGTCAATTGATTTTCAACAAAAGTGCAAATGAAATTCAATAGAGGAAAAAGAGTGCATTCAATAAATGGTGCTACAGCATGGAACATTTGTATGCTCATCTTCAAATAAAGAGGAGAGAGAAAGAGAGAAATTCTTAGCTGATACTTCATAGCATCTAAAAATCAGCTCACAGTGGATATAAACCTAAAGGTAAAACGTAAAACCATAAATCTTCTAAAAGCTGATAGAAGAGAAAAATATTTCTGACCTTCTGTGACCTGGAAGATGTTCCTCTGACCCTGTGATGACAAGCCATGGACTCACCTCCTTCCCACGCTCTGCAAAGAAGCCATGCCCCTTCCCTCTTCCAGCCAATCGTTGACCATAGCTGCTTGCAGGGGCGGGGCTAAGGGCATTAAAAACTGGGAAATCCGTGAGGCTGGTCTCTGGCCATTTTGTAAGGCTGCCCAGAACCATGGGATTTATGTCTGGGTGTGGACTTTCCGCATCAGGCGCATGGGGGGGGGGCTGTTGTCTGTAAGTAAACCCGCACCCTAAGCTCAGTTAGCAAGTCCAATAAACTTGTTAAGATTCTTCAAACAGAAGTTTGGAGATCTTTTTCCCCTCAGGCTGTCACAAGGACAGTGGGAGGAGGGAACTGGATGCCACGTGCACCTCCCAGCAGTGAATTTGACTTACACCTTCAGTTAGGAAAAAAGTTCCAAAACCAAGAGAGAACCACAACCTGCCAACATGCAGAGAATAAGAGGCTTCATCAAAACTCATCAATAAAAACAAAAATCAATTAAAAATGGGCAAAGTGAAAAACACTTTACCTAAGAACATATATGAATAGTTAATAAACATGTGAAAAGATGTTCAACATTATTAGTCATTAGGAGTTACAAAACTCTTATAATAGTTAAAGTAAGCTAGCTCTACCAAGAGTTGCAAAAGATGTGGAGTAACTAGGATTTTCATACATGGATGGTAGGAATGCAAAGTGGTTAGCCACCTTTTGAAATTACCTTCTTTCACTTAGCATAAAGCATTTGGATTCATTCATGTTGCATGTAGTGGGAGTTAATTCCTTTTTAGTGCTTGGTGGTATTCTGATTTATAGATATAGCAGTTTTTATTCATTTACCTACTGAAGGACACTTGAATTGTTTCCAATTGAGGTGACTAATGCCATAATAAGCATTCAGATACAGGTTTTCACATTATCCTAAGTTTTGTTTTCTTTAAATTCTTAGTAAGATTGCTGAGTCATTTGGTAAGTGCATATTTTGCTTGATAAAAAAACTGCAAAACTGTTTTCCATAGTGGCTCTCCTAACACTGCAAAACTACAGGGACAGAAAAAATATATGTATCGTATCAGTGGCTGCCAGAAGCTGGGGTGAGGAAAGGGGGTTGGTACAAATTGAGAATCATTTGAATGATATAACTATTATATAGCTTGATGGTGGTAGTTGTTATTCCATTCTATGCATTTGTCAAAATGCACAGAAGTATATTGTGAGTTTTATGTACATAAATTATACCTGAATAGACCTGACTGAAAACCATTCATGTAAAAGAAATGCATAGAAATCCTAGCAAGTGAGTACATGAAGTCATGGGGAAAAAGTGATGGGGAGATATGGGAGGAGTTGGAGGGGAGGAACTGGGCATGGATTTGATCAAAACACCTTACATGCATGTATGAAATTCTCAATAAATTATTTATTTAAAAAAGAAAAAACAGACTATCCTCAGACTTCTTGGGGTAAGTCTATAGCGCAGCCCTCCGCGCAGGAACTCCCTAAGCCACATTCACCCTTCCATCCATCCCCGCCCCCCCCCCCCCC
>NW_008359081.1:23124-23291 GCF_000622305.1 Nannospalax galili
CCTTAACTCCCCCAGCCTCATTCACCCTTCCATCTCCCCCTCTGTTCTACACTCCTAGTTTAGGCCCTGAGCCATTCCTAGTCTTGGGGCCCCAGATACCTGGGGAACCAATACTGCTTCCTGATCCTTCTCACCCAGAGCAACTCAGTCCCTTTCTTGGGCTCCAG
>NW_008359081.1:29503-41063 GCF_000622305.1 Nannospalax galili
GATATAAAATGTATTTATCAAATCTGTCATCATTATGCCAAAAAATCTGAATTACTGTAACATTTTGTATATTGTTAAAACTGTAACTTTAATTGTAAAAAAAAAAATTTTAAAAAAGAAAAAACAAGAAATCTTAGCAAGCATATCCTATGTCCTACTTAAACCAAAATATGACATATCAGCTGGCCCTGAGAATAAAAATCTACATCTTCAGTTAAGACAGACGTGGCTTTTTACCATGCAGTAAATGCCTACTTACAGGAGGCAGGAATTATTTCCATTTGGCTCTGATCTTTAACCATTGCCATCCAAACTTGAATATTTCCATTACATTTTAGTATCCTTATCAGCACACCCTATCCAATTCCACTGGCTTTTCAAGTTATGATTAACTTGCATTAATATGTAGACCTTCATCAGCCTTCTCAATCACCTTAGGTATACAATTCAGTGACAGAAACTTTAATAGGGTCCCAGAACCTCTCTAAGCAGCTCAAAGAAGGACCCTGAGCTTTTCAACATTGATCTCAGAAGCCTGAACCAGACGTAAACATAGGTATATGTATACAAGTACATGTTTGCTTAGAAATCACTGTAATCTCTCTATGAAGCTCTTCAGAAACAGCATAACCATTTTTAGTCTCCCTGTTGATCCATGTATACCATAACCTGACATCCCTATTCATAGAGAATTCAGTACATCTGATTAACAGCAGCAAAACTAGGAGCAGCAGGGAGCCTGGATGTAGCAATCTCGGGCTCTAATGCAGCAGTTTTTGTAAATTGGATCCACCAAATGTTAGTCACAGTGCAGATAGAAGGAACTTTACTATCATATCTGTTTGGACTCTAAATTCCAATACCACTGAGTAGTTTGAGTACATAATTCTATGTCAAGAAAAGCAAGCTTTGCATCCCCATCCCCGTTTTTAAATGTTCTAAACTGGTTAAACAGTGATTAGGCAAAATCTGAAGAAAATAATTTTGAATACATGTTCAAAAGTACTTCTTGCAGGTAGTAAAAATAGCAGTTTGTTAAAAATGAAGTAAAGATAAAACTATAAAAGGCATAAGATTTGAACAAAGCAGTCCGTGACAAGCACTTCAAGTGTTTAGGGCCTTTCTCAACTATTTATGACTTAAGGGTCATCTGTAAAAGTATTAGATTTCAGATTAAGTCTGATTATTACTACACTTTGTTTAATTATAAATGTGCTCTTTGAAACAGTTTTATTGATGCATAATTTATATGTGCTTTTAAAGTCTACATTTGTAATTCTGTAAGTTTGGATATGTGTGTGTACATGTGTATGCTCATGAAACCATCACCACTCTAAGATAATAAACATATTTATCACTTTTGAAAATGTTCTTATGTGGCTTTGGCATATGCTCCATCTTAGCATAAATCATCTGTAATTAGTATGTGTATCCATGAACTCTACCCTAATAACAAATTGTTTAAATTTATAACTCATAATTGTTAACTATAGGCACTATATTGTACAAAAGATCTCTAGAACTTAATCACCTTGCATAACTGAAACCTAAAACACCTTGAATGAATTTTTGTTTCCCTTTCACCGCAGCTGTAGCAACCACCATTCTATTTCTGTATCTATGAATATAACTAATGAAGATACTTCATTTAGGTAGAATGATGTGGTATCTGTCCTGAAACTCATACATTTCACTTATCATAATGTGCCAAAGATTTGTCTCTTGTTGCATATAGTAGAACTTTCTTCGTTTTAATTTTTTTTATGTGTATGAGTGTATTGCTTGCATGTGTGTAAGTGCACCCGTGTTATGGGAATCCCTGGAATTGGAGTTAGGATGGTTGTTAGCCACCATGTGGGTGCTGGGAATCAAACCCAGGTCCCCTACAAGAACAGTCAGTACTCTCAACGACTGAGCCAACTCTCTAGCCCAGAACTTACTTCTTTTGAATACTGAATAATATTTCCATTATTACATACCACATTTTCCCTTTGCATTCCAATTCTGATGAACACTTGTTTCCAAATGTTGGATATTGGATATACTATAATGGACAAAAGAGTGTATGAATATCTTCAAGATCCTGACTTTAATGTATATCCCCTGGAACTGGAGTTCCAGGTATATGGAGTTCCTAGCAGTGGGATTGCTGGATCATGTAGTTGTTCTGTTTTTCATTTTTTGAAAAAACTCCAAATACTTATGTTTGCCATAGTACCTGCATGTTTTACATGACTGTCAACAGTATACAAGGGTTTCAGTTATTCCGTATCATTGCAAGGGCTTATCTATGTTTTTAACTATAGCTGATATAAGGTGCTATTTTATTATTTTTTTTAATCTTTCCTTGATGATTGGTGATACTGAGTAGACCTTGGTAAACCTGTTGATGACCTGCATGTCTTTTTTAGGAAAACATATGCCCAAGCCCTTTGCCTTGTGTGTGTGTGTGTGTGTCTGTGTGTGTGTGTGTGTGTGTGTGTGTGTGTGTGTGTGTAGATGTATGTTCATGTGCCAGTGCATGAACTAGGAGACCAGACAACAACCTTGGGTGTCCTTTGTCAGGATCTGTCCACCTTGCTTTTTGAGACAGTGTCTCTCATTAGCCCAGAGCTCACCGATTAGGCTAGACTGGCTGGCCATTGAGTTAAGTTTCCTCCTATCTCTGTGTCCTTGGTGCTAGAAATATAAATGCACGCCATCAAGTTTGGTTTGTTTTTTTGTTTGGTTTTTTTTTTTTTTTTTTGGTCTTTTTGAGACAGGAAGACAGGGTCTCCCTGTAACCCCAGCTGTCCTGGAACTCACTATGTAGACCAGGCTGGCCTTGAACTCACAGAGATCTGCCCGCCTCTGCCTCCCAAGTGCTGGGATTAAAGGCATGCGCCACCACGCCCGGCGTAAGTTTGGCTTTTTAACATGGGTTCTGGGAGGTCAAACTCAGGTCTTCATGCTTTACCAATTGACCATCTCTCCATCCTCTGTTGCCCATTTTTAATTAGGATTTGTGGAGTTTTGCTGTGTAGAGTTTTATTTTAAATCTTAATTCCGGAAAAAAATATTTGGTCTGCAAATATTTTCTCCCACTCTATTGGACATCTTTGCCCTCTGATTGTATCCTTTGGTCTGATAGCAGCTTCTCAGTTTCATACTTCTATTTGTTTGATTTGTTGCTTATTCTTAGTGACATATCCAAGAAACTACTGCCAACATTAATGTCATGAAATCTTTCCCCTCTGATTACCTCTGGTTTTACAGTAAACCAATCTATCCCAGTGAGTGATTGAGTTTTGCATTTTTAAACCCTCTTTCCTTGGTTTCTGGAATTTATTCTTTTACATTGATAAGGAACTTCAAAATTCAGCTTCTAGTAATTCTTAAATGAGCTTAGCTATGTCCTCTTCCTGCTCCATCTTGGCATAAATCATCTATAATTAGTAAGCGCTATACATAAGAAAAGAATGGAGACAGAAAAACAGATTAAAGAGCTTGCAAACATCCCATGTGTTCCTCTTGTTTTAAGTACTCCCTGATTTGCAAACACGTGTCTATATGCTGATTTATTTGTTTTTCTGGTTTCTATTCAAAATTATGTAGTATTCTAGCTGTCTGTTATGGATACAAAACCTCAAAGGATCTAAATGTAAACTCGTTTTCTCTCCCTATCCATTTCCCAACATGCTCTCTTTTGTATATTTCATATTATAGCAACAATTTTTCAGATACCAAGTTCTGCCAATTGAACTCCACAATTATGTCTTGAATGTGCCTTTCTCTGCATTATTACTGACCAGCCTTGGTTCTGGTCATTAGCTTCTAGTTGCTTCCCCCACCTCCAGCCTCTATACAACTCTACCTGTCCCTTACAGTGCATTCCCTTACATCTTTGAAAAAAAGGTCTTACCGAATGTAAACTTGATAGCTCTTTCCTCATTAAAATTCTCTAGAGGCTTTCCACTACCTTCAAGAGAAAAGCCAATATCCTTAACTGGAGGTATAAGACCTTTCAGATTCTGGTACAAAGTGCTTGCCTCCTCTCATCTTCAATTCATCCTTCAAACCCCACCTGTCATCTTCTCTTCTAAGCATCTTACAACCAACCCCACTCCCCACAATCAATTCAAGTCTTCTTTCTCTAAAAGAGAATTATAATTTATTTGTAAAGATTGCTATTCTTCTAAAAATAGCTCCATGAGGAAATATCTGGTTTTCTTATCTATAGGCACAGCACATGCTCCCAATCACCAGATGATGGATAGATGAATAACTGAAATAGAGAAGAGATCAATTAAGTGACTGAGCAATGGTTATAATCATTTTCTAAACATTCCAACTAGATTTCCTATTTGTCTCAAATGAAAAAATCCTACTAATCATGATCATTTAGAAGAATTGAATCTTCCATGTTGTCATCTATTCTGACAATAACTATAAAATAAAAAATAAAACCTTGTTACATATCTGCTGCTCTGAGTAATAACCTTGAAAACAGACCATGAAATTTCCCCATTTAAAAAAAAATCCCCACAATGAGTTTTCTGTCATAGTAATAAAATTCTGGTAAACTCCATGACCATTTGTTTAGAAAGTGAATGAGTTTGCAGCTTCAAATGTTAAGAGTCTAATGAAGAAGGAATCATCGATACAGTCAAGAAGAAATCCTTGCCAATTTAAAGACTAAAAACTTCATCCAGCCTGGATTATTTCTGCACAAATTCTAGATGCATCATTTTTTTACATTTAAATAGATGCAGATTGAACAGGATGATTGGTACATTTCATACAAAAAGAGATCCCCTTCCGTAAGACCACTAAAAAGCTCTTTGGGTGGCCAGAGAGCTCGCTCACCAGGTAACATTATGTACTGTTCTTAAAGAGGACCCAAGTATGGTTCCCAGAACCCAAGCCTGGTGGTTCACAATTGCCTGTAACTACAACTCCAGAGATATATGACACCTCTGGCCTCCAAGGGCATCTGCACTCATGTGCACATACCCACCCCCAACACACAGACACATAAATTTAAAATAGAATAAATATTTTTAAAAGGCATCTGGGCATGTTGGTGCACATGTTTAATTCCAGTACACAAAAGGGAGAGGCAGGAAGATCTCTGTGGATTCAAGCTATACATAGCAAGTTCCAGGTCAGCCAGGGCTACATAGTGAGACCCTATCTCAAATATTTTTTTTAAGAAAAGCTCTCTTTTATAGTAAAACCTTAGCTTGTATACCTTTATACCTCTAAAAATATGCACAAATATTAAACGGACCCTGACAAAAGAATGGTAATGTTATTCTGTCATATAAAAGAGAGATAATTATTACTGCTGCTTTTCAAAGTAAGTTAAATTTATTATTTCTGTTGTCTGTCATCATCAATTGCAGTGAGGATATAGACCAGCAGTCTAGGAAATATTCTTGAACTAGCCAGAAGTTCCTGCTGAGCTACATGTAACTCAGACTCTGACCCCCTATAGCAAGAAAAACAGAAGAATTTGTCTGAACATTTCAAATGCCACAGAGGTAACAGAAGACCTAAGTCAAATTGCCCCAACAGAGTTGATAATGTCACAAAATGCTGACATGTACTAGGTGGGGATTGTAAAGCAATTAAATATTTGTAAAAATCGAGCCATTTCTATTTGGCTCCAGTTTCATTTTTTAAATCTTTTCCCATGTTTCCTGGCTCATTTATTTATTTGACAAATAAAACTGCATACATTTATTATGTACAGTACGATGTTGTGAAATGTGTGTGCATTTTTAAATGGCCAAATCAACCTAAGTAACATACATTTCACAAGAGAAGTAAGTTCAAGACATCTAGTGCGTGCACAAGGTGATTAGAGTCAATGTATTATATTTGTGAAAATTGCTTTGCTTTCACCATAAAAATGAGAAGTATGTTGTTTTGTTATTTTGTCTTTCTACAGCCCAAGCACATTTAACCTGTTTGTATTTTCAGAATCAATGGTAACAAAGTATTCCAGTTGGAGCACATTGAAATTGGGCTAATTTTAGGAGGATTTCTTAAAATGAACTCTTTTTAAAGACTTGTCAATACGCAGAGGAGCCATAAGTAGTCAAAGGTAATAATACAGAAGCAGCTATCAACCCCTAGGCCTAAAGAGAAGAAAGGAAGTAGTTTCTATAACCCAGAAGGGGAAAAAAGCGGGCAAATCAATGTTCTCAGCCAGCACTCCCCCCACCACACACACACACACACACACACACACACACACACACACACACACACCCTGGAGCCAGAGGAAAACAGGGGTCTTTAAATGAGGTTCTTATAGGCTAGCATCCCAGGGCAAGGCACAGGGTGAAGATAAGCAGAGAATACACCTGTAGGTATAAAAACATTTCATGCTTTATGGGGAAACATTTTTTCCAATTTATCATGCATATCTATCAAGTGACTACTGTATGCAATATAGGATTAAAAGAGCTTGAAGATGGAGGGAGAATCACAAAGGCAAAATAATTTCCCTAGAGGAAATCAAAACTAAAATCATGGAAAAACTCATTCAATGACTATATCTACGTGTAAAAATCAACTGGATCTAACTTGTGGGGCAGTAGCACCAGTAGCATCTAGGAGCTTGTTAAATATGCAAAATTCCTGGTCCCACCCCAGATCCACTGACTCAGTATTTGCTTTTCTTGTTTGTTTTTTTGAGGGGGGGGGAGGGTTGATTTTGGTCTCTTTGTTTTACTGGCATATATTCATTGTACATAGAGATGGGTTTCACAAAGGCATTTTCACTCAAGCATATCATGTACTTTGAGCTTATCCTCCTTCTCCTCCCCCAACCCTGGACCTCTCCCGTTAGTCTCTTTCATTCTCCCAGACGATCTCACTTCTATTTTTATGTCACATATATGATTTTACGTTTCTATATAAAATCTAGGATCCACAAATGAGAGATAGCATGTGATATTTGTCTTTCTGAGCCTAAATTTTTTTCTAAATATGGTGGTTTCCATTTGCATCTATTTTCCTGAAAATGACCTAATTTCATTCTCTATATAAGACTAAAACTCCACTGTTTATAAATACCACATTTCCTTTAGCTCTTTATCTGCTGACAGGCACCTAGACTGATTTAACCAGATCTCCTGGTGTTTGTTAGGCAAGTGAAAGGTTAAGAGGTTCCGTCATAAAGACTCTCTAAAGTCACTCAGAGCAATGCTGGAAGTCTGGAGTTATTAAAACTAGAGGGATTTAACACAGAACGTTCACAAAAGAGGTATATTTCAGAAGGATATCCAAATAGCATTTTACAGGAAACATCATGTTTCTTAATTCCATAATAAAGCCAAATGGCAGATACAGTCAGTAATTGAATATATAATATTCACAAAATATTATGGTCAAAACAGGTAGTGAATATTGTTTCATTAATTCAAAATTCTTTTACTATGCAAAAATCCTACGGCTACCCAGCTCCTATCTGCAAAGCAAGGGAAAAAATCCAGGCTGGTTTAAATTGGAAAGCTGCTGCTGCGGTTTTGTGCTTTGCTGTCTTTCTCTTCTTAATACTATTTTCCCTTCTATTTCAGGCCCAACTCTGGCACTTAATGAGAGTTCAGTAAATACTTTTTGATTGATTGAAGCCCAACTGCTTTAAAATTGTGTGCTAAATTGTAATAATAGATCAGCATCAAAATCTAGTTGTAGATTATCTTCTACTTAGAGAGTAGCACCATCTAGTGTTTCCCAGAAAGGTGCTCCCTCCTATCTGTTTACCATATGAGGAAGTTCTGTTACAGTCAGCTGCTGGGCAGAGCCTTCATGCATTACTACACCTCTAATGAAGTCTTAGAATAATTTCCATTTGCTTTTACCGTATATCAGTTCCAGCTTTGAAATAGAAGAGCTTTCATCTACTAGGGAAAGACAGTTCTCCCTCAACATCTGTGTAGCCCAGCCACATTCTTTTAGTTCAGTTCTTACCAACTCAGAGCCCCACACATGATTTCTAACTTCCAGAGGCTGCATGCCTGTACCCATGGACTCTCAAAGCCACCAAAGCCTACCGTGCTGGTCATACAACAGGCCAGATTGAGCATCAACCTTTTCCCCCGGAACCCCCAGCCAATGACCTATGAGAAATAGGGAACAAATATCTTAGCTCCCTTGTCCCTCAGGACGAAGGCTCTATTTTCTAGAGTTTTCATATGAGGTTAATGGATAGTCAGTCACAGTGGTGACTGCTTTCTCTGCCTTGTCTTACTTCCCTACTCTCTTACCATTTCCCTCACGTATGGATAAACTACCTATTCTTGAATGAGGCCAGCTACTTGGGAAATGCAAACTAGAGGTCTCACTGTGTTGCATCACATCCAAAGTCATTGGCTAGGAAGACAAGCCAAAAACAAGTGTATCATGTCTAGTTCTCCATCTAACAGCCCTCAACAGAGTGTCAAAAGGATACAACAGGAATGTTACATGATCATAGACTCTGTTTCATTTACTGCTGTATCGCAAACACCTAGAGGAGTACCAACAAATAAATAAAAAATGATGTTGGGCATAAATATATATAGTCATCAAGACTTTTGTGACTTCTACAACTGTTTGGGTTTTTTGCTTTTTGTTAATATTTTATTGATAATTTCATACAAGCATAAAAGCATATAAGGTGTTTTGAGCAAATCCATGCCCACTCCCTCCCTTACAACTCCTCCCATATCTCCCCATCACTTATTTCTGATAACTTCATGTACTCTTTCTTTTTTTTAACAGGGCTTTTTGCTACTCTAACATTCCCCACTCTGAGGCGGTAACCCTAAAATCTTTTAAGGATTAGATAAGAGCTCCCAAATACTTTCTACATTTTTGGCCTTTGGAACAGAGTATGTTGCTAAGAGGCCCAAGGACATTTTGACTTTTAGCCAAGAAACTGGCTACTTTTCTTTGGGGTCTTTTTACACTAACTGCCTAGCCAATTCCTACTTCCTATTTTTATCACACCATCCTCTGAAGAGGTTACTTAGCATTCAGATAGGGAAACAGGATGCAGACTTCTCTGGCTTCTTCCATACTGAACAGGGATGCAGGGTGAGGCAATTGGGGTACCCCTTCAGTGGATCTATCTAAAAGACTCCCAAATTGCATAACTCTTATCTCTAGGGGGAAAAGAAAGTCCTTGACTGGTGAATAGACGATGTAAAGGAGAAGTAACGTCAAGAATAATTAACATTACAAGTTCTAGACAAGGAAGTAGAAAAAAGTCAGAACAGGTCAATTTTCAAATGTTCATATGAGAGTCCATTGGAATTTCTTGACAAGGGCTTCCAAAAACATCCCTCTATTGGGTTCCTCCTCATTATTCTTTTGTCTTCCAAGGCTAAACTCTAGACTAATGGATTCAGGATTTGCTTTCAGGTATTTTGATAGCTGTTGGAGTGGTTAAAATCAGTGTCAGTTCCCTATCTCCTCTCAAAGGCTTCTAGATAGGGGGAGAAAACAAATTTATCCATCATTTTTAAACAATAGCTGGTTGTCTCCCTTAGCTACAGCTAAGTATTGGAGTATTGGAGACCAAGATTTGAAGTCTTATATCTGAGCAGCATTTTCAGGTTCAGAACAAAATCATCAATGAGAAATAATTGTATAAATAACTTTTTATATGGTCTTAAGCCTAATGTCTGAGAAGTGTAATCCCTTGAAATCTTGAAGAAATATACTGATAACTTTAGTCTTTGGTTATACTTTCCTTTTGGGTGTTTAAGACATACAGTTAGCCCAAATAAGTCAATTTATATTTATACTTAAGGTTGTTTGAGGATCAGTTCCTCACATGGGCTTGGAAGGATCCCCTGGCTCCTACACCAGTTCCATCTATGTGAAGATAACTCAAAGGTCCTGCTCAACCATGTCTGGCTTCATGTGGAAGCATGAATGAGATGTTTACTCTGAGTCTGTGTTACTTCACTTAATATAACAGTCTCTAGATCCATCCATTTACCTGCAAATTCTATTATTTCATCTTTCTTTGCTGCTGAATAGAATTCCATTGTGTAAATACAACACATTTTTGTTAACCATTCATCAGGTGAGGGGCACTCAGGTTGCTTCCATTTCTTAGCTATTGTGAAAAGAGCAGCAACAAACATGGTTGTACAAGTGTTTCTATAACAGGATGAGTCCTTTGTGTGTATGCCAAGGAGTGGTATAACTGGGTCATATGGTAGGTTCATTTTTAGTACAGGGCAAATTTCAAATGCTTATATGACAGTCCATTGGAATTTCTTGATGAGAGCTTCCAAAAGCATCCCTCTAACATTGTTTTCCATAGGGGCTGCATGAGTCTGCAATGCCACCAGCAATGAATGAGCATTCCCCTTTCTCCACATCCTCGCCAGCATTTGGTATAATTTGTTCTCTTGATCCTACCCAGCCTGGTTGGGGTAAGGTGATAAATTAGGGTGGTTTTAATTTGCATTTCTCTAATTACTAACAATGTTGAACACTTTCTGAGATGTTTATTAGTCATCATCACTTCTTCCTTTGAGAACTCTGTTTAGATCTTTAGCCCATCTTTAAATTGGGTCATTTGGTTTCTCACTTCTTTGATTTTTGAGTTCCTTATATATTCTGGATGTTAAACCTCTGCCAGATGTGTCACTCATGAAGATTTTTTCCCCATTCTGTGGATTTTCTTTTCACTTTTTTGATTGTTTCTTTTGCTGTACAGAAGCTTTGTAGCTTAATGAAGTCTCACTTGTTGATTGCTGACTTAATTCCTGAGTTACTTATGTCCAATTTAGAAAATCTTTTTCTATACCCATATCTTGTAAGTTACTGCCAATATTCTCTTCTAATAGTTTCAGGGTTTCCAGATTCACACTGAGGTCTTTGATCCATTTGGAGTTGACCTTTGTGCAAGGTAAAAGATAAGGATCTAGTTTCATTCTTCTACAGATGGAGATCCAGTTTTACCAGCACCGTTTGTTGAAGATGCTGGCTTTCCTCCATTGTGTGTTCTTGGCACCTTTATCAAATATCAGGTGGCTGAAACTGTGTGTACTCGGGTTTGGGTCTTCAATGATGTTCCATTGATCTATGTGTCTATTTTTGTGCCAGTATCATGCTTTTATGACTATAGGTCTGTAGTATACTTTGAGATCTGGTGTAGTAATCCCCGCAGCACTGCTTTTTCTGCTCAGGGTTGCTTTGGCTATCTGGGGTCTTTTGTGCTTCCATATAAATTAAAGGATTTTTTTTCTAATTCTGTGAAGTATGTCATGGGGATTTTAATCGGGATTGCATTGAATCTATATATTGCTTTTGGTAGGATGGCCATTTTCACAATATTAATTATTCCAATCCATGAGCATGGGAGGTCCTTCCATCTCCTGGTGTCTTCCTCAATCTCTTTAATAGTTTAAATTTTTTGTTGTAGAGATCTTTGGTGTCTTTGGTCAGATTTATTCCAAGATTTTTAAATTTATTTATTTTATTTTATTTTATTTGCAGCAATCATGATTAGGAGCATTTCCCTGTATTCTATCTCCAATTGCTTGTTATTGGTATATAGAAAGGCTAC
>NW_008359081.1:41321-48974 GCF_000622305.1 Nannospalax galili
AATGCTTCCAGTTTTTCTCCATTTAGAATGATGTTGGCTATAGGCTTGTTGTATATAGCTTTAATTATATTGAGGTATGTTCCCTCAAGTTCATTTCCCTCTAGGACTTTGAACATAAATAAATGCATGTTGAATTTTGTCAAAAGCCTTTTCTGCATCTATTGAGATGACAATGTGGATTTTGTCTTTGAGTCCATTTATATGATTAATGATATTTATTAACTTGTGTATATTGAACCATCCCTGCATCTCTGAAATAAAGCCTACCTACTCATGATGAATGATCTTTATGATGTGTCTGTATGTTGTTTACAAGTATTTTGTTGAGAATTTTTGCACCTATGTTCATTAAGGATATGGGTCTATAGTTTTCTTTTTTGGTTGTGTCATTACCTGCTTTGGGTATTAGAGTGAGGCTGGCTTCATAGAAGGAATTTGGGAGTTGTCCCTCTATTTATATAGTTTTGAATAATTTAAGTAGTATTGGTTGGATGTCTTCTTTAAATGTCTGGTAGAATTCTGCTGCAAATCCATCTGGGCCTGGGCTTTTTTTAGTTTTCTTTCTCTGCTCTCTGTATTACTTCAATTATTCTTTGAAAGGCTGGTTTTTTGGACATGTATTCTTTCAGGCTCTTCATGTCATGGAAGATTTTTCATTCCCCCTCAACTCTAATAGGTATTTTTGCTGGGTAAAGTATTCTGGGCTGGCATCTATTGTCATGTAGAATGGGAAATACCTTGATCCAGGCTCTTCTGGCTTTCATAGTTTGTATTGATAAGTCAACTGTGACCTGATGGGTTTTCCATTATATGTTATTTGTTGTTTTTCTTTTGCTGCTTTCAATATTCTCTCTTTGTTCTGAACATTTAGTGTTTTTACTATGATATGTTGTGGTGAGTTTCTTTTCTGATCCTGTCTATTTGGTGTTCTATGTGCTTCCTGTAATTGTATGGGGATGTCTTTCCTTAATTTCTGGAAATTCTCTTCTACACTCCTGTTTAAGATCGCAAATTTTTCATAATTTTTGCTTGAGTGGTCCAATTCTTCACCTTTATCCTCCAGTGCTGATATTCTGTTTTCCATTTCATTCATCCTATTGGTGCAGCTTTCTCCTGTCATTTCTAATTGGCTTAATGAGTGTTTCACTTCCTTCTTCATTTCAGCCTGAGTATTCTTCAATATTTCTAACTCTTTTGTGAATTCATTCAGAAGTTTATCCCTATCTTCTTTTAGTTCTTTGATTTGTTTATTCATGTGTTCTTTAACTTCGTTGAATTACTTGATCATGTTTATGATTGTTCTTTTAAATCCTGTGTCCTGGGTTATCCCTAGGGGGTTCTCCTTGTAGAACTCTTCTACAGGACTGGTGGAGTTTGGTGGGGATGTAGTGTTTTGGCTTTCCATTTTATTATTCTTTCATTGTGATTTTGGCATGTGAATTTCTTTCATTGTGATTCTGATATGAGAATTCAGTTGAAGTATGCTTCTTTTGTATTATTGGTGTGTCTTGGTCCTTTTCTTATTTTTTATGTAAAGCTTGTTGGTCCAGTTTTCAGGTTCTCTCAGGCTTTATTTTGGAGGGAACTGATAGCTTCACATTAGCTACTCAGGAGCACCCACAGAAGCCCAAGTCAGGTTCCAGTCAGGCTTCCTTCTAAGGTTTGGACCCCTATTCATGGGAACTCAGAGCAAAATTTGGGAAGTTCCTCAAGGTGGGGGGGGGTGATTTTGGAACTCTCAGTAGGTCTGCTGAGTTCTCAGCTCCTATGCCAGAGGGAGGCCAGAACAGGCACTCTCTGGTGGTCTGCTGAGATCACAGTACACAGATGGAGGTCGGAACCACCCTGTTAGGCTGTCTGCTAAGATCTCAGCCTTATCCTACCAAAGCCAGGTCTGCCCCAGGGCCTTGGGAGGGGCCTCACATAATCCCAGTTAGGGGGTTGGGTACTGCGAAATTAGGGGAAGCTCACCACCACATGGAGGCAGGATCAGGGTGCTCTCAGGCAGCCCCCTGATTTCTCAGCCCCTCTGACAGAAGAAGACCAGAACAGGCACTCTCTGGCAGTCTGCCGAGATCACAGCCACTACATAATGGAGGTCGGAACTCACCCTCTCAGGCTGTCTGCCTACAACTCTAGTCATCAAGATTTTACATGCAAATGTTAATTTCCAATATTTTCCAATATTAAAACCTTTTCACAAAACTCAGATCTATAGGTCTGATCTGCCAAGCAAGTTAAAGTACATATTACTGGATAAGAGTATATTATAGAGTTGAGTATTTGTGAGTATACTAGTATTAAAATAGTTATTTCCAAGATTTGTGCTTTACCACATTAACATTTTAACAAATACTATCATTAAAATGAGTTATTGTGAAAATTTTAATTTATATCTAAATCTTCATGCTTTTTCCTATTTCCATTTTCACCTTTTTTCTACAAAATAAAATGTGGGCTTTTAGTGTGCCCTCAAATTATGCATGGATTTTGCATTTTTCTGTTACTGTTGACCACATTAACCCATCAAAATATTATAACATGGGAAGTGCTGTCCTAGTCAAAGCATAGTATGTAATGTTATTTTAGGAAAAGGATACCTCTAGACAAGTGCAGGTTGAATAGACAAAGGATGTGTCTCATCTCAAACAGCTGCAACGCCTGATAGACTCCAACCTCTATTCATTAACAAAAGCAATGTAAACTAGCAACAGGCAGCATGTCCAGTTGCCATAGTCCAAAAAGGCCCCTATCCAGATATATACAAATTATCAAGAGGTTCAATATACTGAGTAGAATTTGGCACACAGTGTCTTCCTATCTCAGGAGAGGGCTGGTAACCCTAGGTTTAAGTAGAACAGAGAACAGATCTACAGCCACCAGGCAGAGGAAGATTGGCAAAAATGAGTTCTGGGCAGCCCTGGATGCAGAACAGAACTTAGCTTCTAGAAGGAATGTAAACACAAATCAGGAATTAAAGTGGACCTGGCTTGTTGGAAGCTGAAACACATCCCTTCAGGAAAATCATATGCATTTGTGGCTCAGAAATGTGAACTTTATAAATACCACATCTTTCAAATTTCTGTCTGTCCTAAATTGAATACAAATCAAAGATTCATTCTGTATCCAGGTAACATGCACTAATATGTTTATCTGTTTGGATCAGTGTTTCCACATGGTCTAAATGGGCCCCAAGTATTCCAGGATCATATCAGTCTTGACTAAGGGCTTTTTAAGAACAATTCCTTCCAGATTCATATAATTAAACTAGTTTCAAAATCAACTCTAGACAAAAATATGAGCTAGGTACATTTAGTGTAAAAGAGCCGTCATCCTGCCTTTCTGCAGTACATTTTCTATCCCAACCAAGAAAGTTTCAGTCAGAATTTCTCCAGTTGAAATGTCTCTCTGACTTGAGTATTTTCATGAAAAAAGAACACACTAAAATGACATCTGTTAAAAGATTTCAATTGCCTTTATTTTTTAAGTTTAAGATGTTTTTTAATTACATTTTTGTTTCTTTTTAGTGTTTGAGAATTTCATACATGTATATAATGTGTTTTGATCAAATCTACACCCATTCCCTCCCCCTCTCCTTACTTCCCTATCCTCCAGCACTACTTTTCCCTCCAAGCTTCATGTGCTCTTTTTTAAAACCCACTGAGTCCACTTAGTGCTGCCTGTACATGCATAGGTGTAGAACAATCTGTTGGCATACAATGTATGGGTTTTATTATGGCATCTTCACACATACTTTGTTCTTATTCATTCTCTTCCCTCACTTTTCCCTGTCCCTTTCTTACTGGTCTCTCTCCTTTTCCTAAATAACCACCCCCTCTTGTGCTTTCATATCACATGTATTTCGTACCTTCTCCCACACACACATCCCCCTGCCTTCCTCTTCTTTTGAGATCTCTTCTTTAGAGGCAATAAGAGGAGGTGATAGCTAACACTAAATGCCTTTTGAAAGAGTCTTATGGAAACCTCTTATAGAAGCTTCTTTCAATACATACATATTGTGATGGTTTGAATGAAAGTGTCTCCCATAGGCTTCCAGTGTTTAGACACTTGGTCCCCAGTTCCTGGTGCTATTTAGGGGAGGGGGTCATGAAACCTTTAGGAGGCGTGACCATGCAGGAGGAAGCATAACCAATCACCTTCTTATTAGACTTAAGGCCCACTTCACAAGATAGAGTCCATACCTGAAAGTGTTATAATGGCCTAGAACCTGTGCTAGACAGGTCACAGGTCATAGGGGAGAACCTACTACTATCATTCTACTAAATAGACATCGCATTAAACTGATTCATAATCATTTATTGTAATACTCATTAGTGCATCTCTCAGCTCTCACCAGAGAAGCTACTCCTTGCAGCACATAGTGATTAACACAAAGACCCACAATGGGGTCAATGTGCAAAGAATAAGAGACTGTGGAGTGTTCAGCCCTAAATGGGACACCTATATATCACCCTCTTCTCCCAAGGCTCATAGATCATATCAGAAGAGGGGGTAGAAAAAGTGTAAGAATGAGAGGTGGTAGAATGACTACAAGGAACTGTGTTTTGTGGATACCTCCAGGTAGTGGCACATATGAACCACAGCTATTATGACATCATGCACAAAAGCTGTGCAAACCCAAGCCAGACAGGGGCCCAGTATGGATGGGAGAGAAGAGCAGGAAGCCCCAGCCCTAATTTAGGATCTATTAACAATTGGTAGGTGCTGGGAGATGAAGAGTCAGTTTTCCTTACTGGTGTGATGCCTGGTAGGTTGACCAGACTCCAAAGAATAGATCCATACCCAAGAGCACTTAGAAAACACAGAGTAGATTCTATAGATCTTAAAATAAGACAAATAATAAAAGAGAATATGAAGTTGGTAGAGGTAATAATGTGGGGATGGAGACGGGGAGGGGTTTAGATATGATCAAAATACACTGTATGAATTTTTTAATGTGACTTTTTTTCATTTTATTTTTTTAGAAGAAGCATTTCATTACAGCTTTAACATACTCCACAACAATTTCCAGAGCAAAGACATCTCTTTCAAAAGTGGCTATAAAATTTTTTCAAAGTTGAATTAATAGTTATACAATATTGAACTCAGTATAAACCCTGTAAGACATAAAATTGAATGAGTTTTTAACCTTTAAAAAAGATCTCCATTTCATTTTAAAATATACTGTTTCTTACAGAAAGACTCATTGTTTTGACTAATAAAAACAAGATGTTGGAGCATGCATCTCTAATCTGTATGTACCTGATTATTACTAGTCATAGTTGGTTACACTCAGATCCTTGGCACCTGTGTATGGATATAGTCATCGGGTAGCTTTCAATGGTAATGTTTATCACCTCTACTAATTAACATGACATAAATTTTATGCTTCTGCCTCAAATATAACTCATTTTTAAAATTTGCTTATTTTTTGTGTGTATATCACACAGAACATCCCAAACCATCTTATTCATCTATACACCCACTTCCCAGATGGCACTCTCCCATAGCCTCCCCCCACCACACTAGAGCCCTTATACTCTGTCATCCCTGCTACTGTCCGCTGTGTTGTCAGCACCCCCAGCTGTTCCCCAGTACTTGTCCATCTGGCGAATCTAGTCAGCCTATCTAGAGGTCTTTCTTTTAAGAAGGTCAGCTGTTCATCATCTAGCAGCAATCAGTTGTCAATATTCCTTTAGATAAGATTGGGGTCTGCTGTTCATTTTCCCAGTTCTATGCTGGGTTACTATCTGGGAGTCCCTTTGGCCACCCTGGCCAACAACTCAAAAGAAGGTATCTCCTATCTGGCGTTGTTTCTTGTTATGTAACCTTTAGCTATGCATATGGACTCTTAAAAAATTATATTGGCCCCTTTAATCTTTGGTTATACTTTCCTTTTGGGTGTTTAAGGCCATACAGGGCCAAGAATTTTTGAATAAATAAAAAGATTTTAGAGGATGGGCTAAAGCCCACCAACAGGTCTTGCAATGTTCTTGAAATCCACCTTTTAAACACCTATTCCACATTGAAGAAAATGTCCTGAATTATGATTGTTTTTCAACATAAAAAGCAAGAGTTCATTGAATAAAATATATAAAGGAATGTAGTATTATACATGGAATAAAATAGGAACTAAAAATATCTATTCTTCTCTCATGTGCCTATTTCTAGTTTCTACACACACACACACTCACTCACTCACTCACTCACATTTAAATCTAGGTTCCACATTTGAGGAAAAATGTACAGTATTTGTCTTTCTGAGTCTAGCTTATTTCACTTAACATAATGATTTCCAGTTCCATCCATTTCAAAAGAACATTTTAGGCTATAAGGGCAATTTGGTTGTGACATCTTTCATCCCATTGATCACCAGAATCAATTTGGTTGATCTGGCTGCACTTGGTCAAAGACAATGACCTTCCCTTATACAGAGAGGACCAGTCTTTATTCATGGGTATATGAATAAGTGCACTGTCCTTCTAGAACCTCCAAACAAGCTCTCAAAAGAACATCCTAAATAGTAGTGATAAAATTGCTTACATGTTCCTTTTACTGTTGTCGTTTTGGGTTTTGTTTTTTTGTTTTTTTTTTTTTTTGAGAACCAGTCTTGTCTTGTAGTCTAGGATGACCCCAAACTTACGATCTTGTTTTCTCACCTTCTAAGTGATGGGATTACAAATAGTTTTACATTTTCTTAATATGTACACCTTTTATTCTCCAAATGTTAATAACTTAGGCATGAGGCATGATCAATTCTGTTTGCTTCATCTTATTTCTCCTAAGTAAAAAGGATACATAGACAATGGTAATGCTAAACGATATTCAAAATAAGATCAAGATTTCAGTACAAATTACATTCTCATTAAAATCCAAACTGTGAAAAGAATACCAGCTTAAAGATTAAGCACAGTAGGTTTTAAGACATGTCTCCCATCGTCTGCTCAGTACACTAATGTGCTTAATGATCCAGAAACACAACCACAGGAAATGCATGATGGCCAGTTTGAGATAAGGAAGAAACAAACAGGATACTAAAACAGTCAGTCGTTAGGAGACTGTGCTTGTTGACTCAGTAGTTATCAAGTACCCAGAGCAATACACTCATGAGAAATATGACACTTTTAACTGCTACCTCTTCTTTCTTACAGTAAGAGAATTTCTGACTTTTTTCATATTTAACCCCGGTGCCTCTTCCACTCCTCTTCCCTGCTCCTCCTGCTGGTCTGCTGGTCTCTTTCATCCCCATCCTGCCAAAAAGTCCCCCTTCTGCTTCATTTCATATATATATATATATATATAATCTAGGTTCAGAAATGTAAAACTATGCAATATCTTGTCTTTGCTATTTCACCCATTACCCTCTCTTGTTCCCCCTTCCTTTAGTCTCCTCCTTTCCCCCACAATCCCCCTTCTACTTTCATGCTGTGTGTATATGTGTGCATGTGTGTGTGTGTGCGCGTGTGTATTTGTGCATATAATCTAGAGTCCACATGTGAAGGATAATCTGTGGTGTTTGTCTTTCTGCATATGGCTTGTTTTACTTAGCCCCATGATATCCGGTTCCATTCATTTTCCTGCAAATGGCATAATTTTATTCTTTACAGCTGACTAAAACTCTAATATATATATATTTACATTTACATATAAATG
>NW_008359081.1:49626-52526 GCF_000622305.1 Nannospalax galili
CAAATGACATAATTTTATTCTTTACAGCTGACTAAAACTCTAATATATATATATATATATATTTACATATAAATGTATATATATTTACATATAAATGTATATCACCTTCTCTTTATTAATTTTACTGTTGATGGGTATCTAAACTTTTCGATATCTTAGTTAATGTGAATAGTATAGCAACAAACATGGATGTGTAAATGTCTATGGTATACTGGCTTAGCTTCCTTCCAGTATGTACCCAGGAGTGGTATAGATAATCATGTGGTAGTTCTAGTTTTAGCTTTTTTAGAGAATCTAGGATTTTAAGATGGACTCATAGCCTCCCTAATTTAAGACATTGCCTATATTACTCTGCAGGTAAATATGCTTCTATGTTTGATCAACTGAAGATGAACCACTGTAATGTTTGTAATTTCATAGTAATATCTTTAATGGCAAGGGAATAACCCTGAATTGTTATGTTATACCCTCTTGCTGGCTGGAATCAGGTTAAGGGAAAGATTTTGGACCACATGAATGAAATCAACATTGTAAGGATGATCAGGCAACAAGAGGAAGTACATCTGGGCCCTTGATGAATTCTTGATAGACCAGCTGCCATAAGTACTAAGTTAATTTCTATTCTTTTTAAGATGTTATTCACTGGGTATGGTGGTGCACACCTTTAACCCCAAAGGCAGAAAGGTGGCTCTCTGGAAGTTCGAAGCCAACCTGGTTGACACAGCAAGCTCCAGATCAGCTGGGGCTGCATGGACACTCTGTCTAAAAACAAAACAAAACAAAAAGATGTTAGTTATTCTAACTTCTGCTAAAGCAGCTGAATTTTATACTACTACAAAGAAATGGCCAATAATACTAGTATTCTTTTAAGAATAGACAATTTTGAGTTATTTATTTTGGTATATATTAGAGTATATGTCTGGTTATAAAACTATTCATACTAACTTGTATTCAAAAATGTTTTATCAAGAGAAGAGGATTTATCAGACATAATTGTAGAATGTGTAGTGTACCCATATAATGTATACAATATGTGAATGTCATATGTCATGTGCATTCTAGGTGCCCAAGCCAGACAAAATCCCAGCATGCAGGAAGTGGACAAGACGTCCCAGACCGAGATGATGAACTATTGGCAATTGATAGGTGCTTAGAAAGGGATAGTCAATTTTCTTTAAGGTGTGATATAGGGTAGATTGACCACACTTTGTGGGATGCACCCACACCCAAGAGTATTTGGGGAACACAAATTAGATTCAGTATGCCTTAAAAAATTCAGGACATGAAGTTAAGGGGGTAGGGATGTGAGGGTGGATCTAGGAGGGAATGAAGAAGGAGGTCTGATTATGATCAAAATTATGATCAAAATGAAATTCTCAAATAATCAATAAAAGTATTATTTTTAAAACTGCTAAATTGGAAAGGTAGACTAAAACATTGTGGCTGTGTTTGATATCCATGTGTACTATTTTTCTTTGTAGATAGATTGTATTCTTTTTAATTAATTTGTTTATATGTATAAGTGCAATGCCCATGGATGCCAGAAGGGGCCATTGTATCCCCTAGAACTGGAGTTATGGATGGTTGTGAGCCATGATAGCTGTGCTGGGAACCAAGCGCAGGTCTTCTGAAAGAGTAGACGATGCTCTTAACTGCTGAGCCATTTCTCCAGCCCCCAGATTGTATTCTCAACCTCAATTGTCAATTTGGTTATTTTCCATCAAAAGGTACACCCAAAAAGAGAACATATCACAAAATTATCACCATCCATGGAGAAGCTATATATGGCACAAGTCCTACTAGTGAGAAGGCACTTTAATAACAGCCAATGAGGCATAACCAAAGTATAATGAGTTGAACATTAAAATGCATACTTTTCTTGTAAAAAAATATTTAAAATAAATGTATTTTTGAAAAAGAGAGAATACATGAAGTTAGGAGGGAAAAGTGTGTGGGTTGAGATAGGGAAGGAATGAGAGGATAGATTGACCCAAACACATTGTATCCTTACACAAATATTAAATATTTTTAAAAGAAAGATTTAACAGGGGCTTTCACATAGACCAGGCCTGGGTCTGCGTACTTTCACAGCTCTTGGTCCATAAGAAAAATCAATCATAAAATTATTTACACTTAACTTTTCTTCATCTTTATAAACAATATAAATACCAAAAAGAACAATTATAAGAATTAATGTCAACACATGTATTTTTTTCAAACTTCTAAAGAATAGGGGCTTGAGAAATGGCTTAGCAGTTAAGAGCACTGGCTGCTGCTCTTGCAGAGGACGTGGATTTGGTTCCCAGCAGCCACATGGTGGCTAACAACCATCTGTAACTCCAGTTCCAGGGGATCTGTCACCCACTTCTGACCTCCTTGGGCATTTCACAATATGGGTGCACTTACATACATGCAGGCAATATACTCATACACGTAAAATAAAAATAATAAATGAAATATTTTTTAAAACTTCTAAAGAATAGTAATTATTTAAAGCCAGGTGAAGTGGTGCATATTTTTGATCCTAGCTCTCAGGATGCAGAGACAGGCTGATCTCTGTCAGATTGAGTCCAGCCTGGTCTACATAGTGAGTTCCAGGCCAGCCGGGGCTACAGCAAGACCTCCATCTCAAAAAAGACCAAACAAACAAAGAATAGTAATCATTTAAAATGCTCAAATAACCAGGCATGGTGGGACAAACCTTTAATCCCAGCGCTCCAGAGGCAGAAGCAGACAAAATTCCATGAGTTCAACGCCAGCGTAGTTTGCATAGCAAGTTCCAGGCTAGATGGAGCCACATAGTATGATCTTGTCTAAATAAATAAATAAATAAATAAATAAATAAATAAATAAATAAATCTAAAATTCCTATTTTATCATTTTATAATTCAGAATAGATT
>NW_008359081.1:52753-55512 GCF_000622305.1 Nannospalax galili
CCACATACACAGAGTAAAAATCAGAAAAATGTGTGAAAATGCTCAAAAAATTAATATTTCCTTGGGAAATCCAAAGTGTATATTTACATATTAAACACTATATCAAACCTTCCTTTCAATGAACTAATTTAGCTCCCTTTAAATCTAGCATTCCTTAAGTTTGCCTGCTCTTTGGAGCATTTTTCAACATAGTATGAAAAAATATTTTAATTCTACCTAATACATCTTGGGAAATACTGACAATAAGTATTAAGTAATTTTTATTTAATAGGTACATAAGTAATTTTTGCCCCCTTTTTATACCATAAAGGACAGAGACTAGGTTCTTATGATATCAGAAGTTATGAACTAGCATGGGTAGAAGACAGCTCCTAATTGAAGCCTAAAGAAGTAATGAATTTTAGAAGTGATGTTAAATTACAAATAATTAGTAAATGTTGCAATATGTTCCTTCCCAACACAAGAATGAAGTATCCAAAAGAAAAACGAAAATGGTGTCATTCCTTACCAGTGTAAGATGGCGATTTTTGTTACTGATACTAGATGTAATGTGTAATCAAAGAGATAAAGTTTACATGGGAGTGTGGATGGGTCCCAATACATTCCAAAATCCTGACAGACAGAGGCAAACCAATTTCAAGTTTGGGTTTCATAATGTGTTAGTATGACTCACCAGGCCTTCCCACAAAAAAACACCTTCAAGATAATTAATGTTTTATTTACTAGTTGAATCATCAGACCCTACAGATAGTCTTCAGGAATTAGTACAAAAGCTTCCCAGAAGAAATGAAGAAGCATTCAATGATAAAACCAACATTTCCTAAGGAATCCATAAAACCTAAGGAGAAATTTTATGCTTTTCACCCTGTAACCTTTTGTTTAGCACAACTTACAGTGTAGTAAATAAGTGGATAAAGTAAAAGATGTTTTCCATGGTATTCTAAGAGGCACAATAACATGAACTATTCTCTCAAAACCCCCTCCTCAATATATTCCTCATCTTTATTATTTTGTTAAGATTACAAAAATCTTACCCATGTCAAGTAAATCAAGAGTGAATATCAGGAACTAAAATTCCTGATATTCATGAATTACCTCAATCAAATTATCTTCAAGAATTGAAAATGTTCATACTAAACTGGGCATGGTGGCACATATCTGTAATTCTAACACTCAGGAGGCTGAGACAGAAGGATGGTGTGTTTATAATCAGCCTACCCTGCATAGTAAGACAGTGTAAGAAAAAAAAGTCAGATGAAAGTAGAAGCAAAAAGTGTCTAGAGCCTGGGTGTGGTTGCCCATGTCTTTAATCCCAGCACTCAGGAGGTGGAGGCAGGCAGATCTCTATGAGATCAATGCCAACCTGGGTTTCAGGGAGACCCTGTCTCAAAAATACCAAAACAACTGTCTAGAGGAAAAAGGGGACTAACTAGACAAGGAAAGGGTGAGAAAAAGGGGGGGGGTAATGTAGAAAGTGGTGATATGTCCAACATACAAAACATATTTGTATGAAGATGTCCCTATGTAACATGGTATTGTACAATAAGTACACATAATGAAAACATTCAAATGTTTAAAATGCTTAAAATATTCAAAAGGTTGAAGATCTCAAGACAGGGAAATTGTCTTAGATTATTTTGGTGAGCTCAACCTAATCAAATGATTCCTTAAAACCTGAGAACCTGGTCCTGGTGCCAGCACCTTCCTGGTCCCCAGGAGCCCTCTGGGCCTGGTCCCGCCCTCGTCTCCCTTTACTTCCCTTGGCTGCACAGCTTCTGGGCGTCCTGATGCCAGCATCTTCCCTGGGTAAGCCCAACCAGTCCACTGCGCCTTGACTCCCCCAGCCTCTTTCACCCTCCCAACTCCCCTGCCGCATCTCTCCTCCTAGCCTGGGTACAGGCCTATTTCTTATTTAGGATCCCAAACACCAGGACTAACCTCTCGGCCCAGAGCCACCACTGCTTCCTGATCCTTTGCATCTGGACCAACCCAGTTCCTCCCTGCAGCCCCCAGGAACCCTCTGGGCCTGGGCCCACCCTCATCTCCCTTTATTCCCCTGAGTAACACAGCCACCAGCTTCCTGAGACCAGCATCTACCCTGGGACCTTCTCCCAGGCCAGCCCAGTCCCCAAATTCCTGAGGGCAGCATCTTCCCTGGAGGGACCCAGACCTTAGAAAAAAGCCTGAGAGCATCTGAGCCTCATCTCAATTGGGCTTCTGTGGGAACTCCTGAAGACAAAAGCAATTAGGCCACTGCAATATAAAATCAAAAGAGAGAACCTGAAGCCTAGACCAATCAGCCTTTCATGCCCAACAAGTAAATCACAAAGGCACATGAAGTTTAAAAAAAGAAGCAGATCTGAACTCAACAAAGGAAGGCTTAGGTCTCACACAAGAATCAGAAACTAAAAAGGAAATTCATATGTCAAAGTCACAGAGAAAAAATAACATGAAAAACCAAAATAATATATCCCCACCAAGTACCAATAATCTTATACAGGACTACAATGAGAACTCCCTAGAGATAGCACAGGGCATGGAACTCAAAAGAACAATTATAAACATGATAAAAGAATTCAGTGAATTTAAAGAATACATACAAAAAAAGAAATCAAAGGACTAAAGGAAGGGATTAACTTCTGAATGAATTCAGAAATGAGTTAGAAATATTGAAGAATGCTCAGGCTGAAATGAAGAAGGAAATGAAACACTCAGTAAGCCAATTAGAAACGACAGGAGAAAGTCTCACCAATATGATG
>NW_008359081.1:56026-57090 GCF_000622305.1 Nannospalax galili
AACCCAGATTACTATACCCAGCCAAAATGTCTATTATAGTTGAAGGGGAAAGAAAAACCTTCCATGACATAAATAGGCTGAAGGAATACATGTCCACAAAACCAGCTCTTCAAAGAATACTTGAAACAATACAGAGAGCAGAGAGAGAAACAACTGTACCCCAGGGGCAACAAAAGAAAATAAAGAAAGGTATAATGAGGGAAACACAAAATTAGACCATGAATGTAAATGCAAATCAAAATGACAGCAACCAATACACATCTTTCATTAATAACTTTAAATATCAATGGACTGAACTCCCTAGTCAAAAGATACAGACTAGTTGAATGGATTAAGAAACAAAAAACATCTTTTTCTTGTATGCAAGAAATGCTTCTCACTTTCAAGGACAGTCACTACCTTACGGTGAAAGGATGGAAAAAAATCTACCAAGCGAATGGTACTAAGAAAAAAGGCAGGCGTTACAATTCTAATATCTGATAAAATAGACTTTAAACTAAAACTAATCAGAAGAGACAAAGATGGCCGCTTCATTCTGATCAAAGGAAAAATAAACCAAGAAGATGTTACAATCAGTAACATACATTCACCAAACTCTGGTGCACCCAACTTCATAAAAACAGTACTAAAGGACTTTAAGACCCAGATTAGTCCCAACTCATTAATAGTAGGGGACTTCAATACCCCATTGTTGTATTAGATAGGACAACAGGACAGAGAATTAACAGAGGGATATCTGAATTGAACAATACCATATATCAAATGGACCTAACAGACATCTACTGAATATTCCACACAAGCACCAAAGAATATACTTTTTATTCAGCACCCCATGGAACCTTCTCCAAAACTGACCATGTACTGGGGCACAAAACAAAAAGATTGAAATAACTCCATGCATTCTATCAGACCATAATGCAATTAAGCTAAAATCAACACCAGAAGAAACCCCAGTACCCACATGAACACATGGAGATTAAACAACACACTCCTGATTGATGAATGGGTCAAAGGAGAAATTAAGAAAGAAATAAAAGTATTCCTGGAACTAAATTAAAAGGAAA
>NW_008359081.1:57252-61979 GCF_000622305.1 Nannospalax galili
AAGAAAAAAAATAAAAACCAGAGCAGAAATTAATGAAATAGAAACAAAGAAAAACATACAAAGAATCAACGAATCCAAGAGCTGGTTCTTTGAGAAGATAAACAAGATTGATAGACTGCTAGCCCAGTTAACCAAAAGAAAGAAAAGACCACTTCCAAATTAACAAATTCAGAGATGAAAGGTGAAACACCACAACAGACCCCCAAAAGATCCAGAACATTATAAGGGAATACTTTAAAAACTTATGTGCTACTAAATTTAAAAACCTAAAAGAAGTGGACATTTAACTAAAAGCATGGGAAACACCAAAACTAAACCAAGAAAACATTAACAGCTTAAACAGACCCATGACACATAAGGAAATTGAAACAGTAATACAATACCTCCCGACTAAAAAAAGCCCAGGACCGGATGGGTTTACAGCAGAATTCTACCAGGCATTTAAAGAGGATCAACATCCAGTACTACTTAACTTATTCAAAAAGATATGAATGGAGAGAGAACTTCCAAATTCCTTCTATGAGGCCAGGATCACTGTGATACCAAAGCCAGGTAAAGATACAACCAAAAAAGAAAACCATAGACCCATATCCTTAATAAACATAGATGCAAAAATTCTCAAAAAAATACTTGCAAAGTACACACAGAAACGTCAAAAAGATCATCCACTGTGATCAAGTTGGCTTTATTCCAGAGACGCAAGGATGGTTCAATATACGTAAGTTAATAAACATCATAAATCATATAAATGGACTCAAAGACAAGAACCACATGGTCATCACAATAGATACAGTGAAAGCCTTTGACAAAATTGAACATACACTTATGTTCAAAGTCCTAGAGGAAATTGAACTGGAGGGAACACACCTTAACATAATTAAAGCCATATATAACAAAACCACAGCCAACATCATTCTAACTGGAGAAAAACTGGAAGCATTCCCATTGAATTCAGAAACCAGACAAGGCTGTCCACTATCTCCACTCCTCTTTAACATAGTGCTTGAAAAAACTCTTGCAAGAGCAAAAATACAAGGGAATGAAATTAAAGGAGTAATAAATGGAAAAGAAGAGATCGAATTATCCCTTTTTGCACATGATATGATATTATATCTAAGAGTTGCCAAAAATCCCACCAGAAAAGTCCTAGATATTATTAACATGTTCAGTAAACTGGCAGGTTACAAAATTAATCTACAAAAGTCTGAAGCCTTTCTATATACCAATAACAAGCATTGAGAGAAAGAGCACATGAAAACACTCCCCTTCACAACAGCTACAAAAAAAATCTCAGAATAAACCTGAACAAAGACATTAAAGACCTCTACAATGAAAATTTTAAATCTTTGAAGAAAGAGATTGAGGAAGACATCAGAAGATAGAAGGAACTCCCATGCTCATGAATTGAAAGAATTAATATTGTGAAAAAGATGACCCTACCAAAAGTCATTTATAGATTCAATGCAATGCTAATCAAAATCCCCATGACATTTTTCTAGAATACTATACCAGATTTTAAACTACATTACAGAGCTATAGTCATTAAAACAACATAGTACTGGCACAAAAATAGACCCATAGATCAATGGAACAAAATTGAAGACCCAAATGTGAGCACATTCAACTTAAGCTATCTGATATTTGACAAAGGAGCCAAGAACATTCGCTGGAGGAAAGACAGCATGGTCAGCAAATTGTGCTGGAAAAACTGGATCTCCACCTGTAGAAGAACAAAACTAAACCTCTATCTTTCACCTTGCACAAAAGTCAACTCCAAATGGACCTCAATGTGAAGCCTGAAACTCTGAAACTGTTGGAAGAAAACATTAGCAATAACCTACAAGATATAGGTGTAGGAAAAGATTTTATAAACTGCACAACAACTGCCCAGGAAACAAGGTCAAGAATCAACAAATGGGACCTCATTAAACTAAAAAGCTTCTGTACATCAAAAGAAGCAACCAAGGAACTGAAGAGAAAACCCACAGAATGGGAGGAAATCTTCACCAGTGGCATATCTGACAGAGGTTTAACATCAAGAATATATAACGAACTCAAACAACAAAGAATCAAGAAGGGAAGTAACCCAATTAAAAGATGGGCTAAGGAACTGAACAGAGAGTTCTCAAAAGAAGAAATAGAGGTGGCTAAGAAGCATCTTAAAAGGGGTTCAACATCACTAGAAATTATGGAAATGCAAATTAAAACCATTTTAAGATTTCATCTTACCCTAGTCAGACTGGCTAAAATCAAGAGAACAAATGATACCAAATGTTGGAGAGGATGTGGGGAAAGGGGAACACTCATCCACTGCTGGTGGGGCTGCAAACTGGTTCAACCCCTATGGAAAGCAGTGTGGAGAACTCTTCAAAAACTACAAATGAACCTACCATTTGACCCAGTTATACCACTCCTTGGCATATACCCAAAGAACTCATCCTATTGCAGAGACACTTGTACATCCATGTTTGTTGCTGCTTTTTTCACAATAGCTAAGAGATGGAAGCAATATAAGTGTCCCTCAATTGACGAATGGATAATGAAAATGTGGTTCATTTATATGATGGAGTTTTACTCAGCAGTAAAGAAAGATGAAATCATGAAATTCACAGGTAAATGGATGGAACTAGAAACTGTTATACTAAGTGAAGTAACACAGACTCAGAAAAAAAAATTGACATATGTTCTCCCTCATATGTGGATCCTAGAACCAAAACCTGATAAGTGAGTATGTATCCAGACATAACTACAGGAACCAGTATAATTTAAAGGAAAGGGGAAAGTAAAGGAAAATAAAGAATCTGAAAGAGATAAACAGTAGAAAACAGGTGTTAACAAGGGAGATATGGATAAAAATGAGGTTTTTTTAATGGGAGGGTGAGGGAAGGTTATACAAGGAACCTAGGGGATAAAAGGAAAGAAGGAGTACAAGAGAGGTGGGACCATAGGAGAAGGGTATTATTAAGGGAGAAATGGGAAAAATGGGGGCCCCTTAAATGGGGAAACCATAGTGGAAAAGTTAGAAAATATGAGAGATAAATAATGCCTAGCTAGTTTTAGAAAACAAGAGTGACCCATATTAGGCCAACAACCTACTGACATACTACAAAGCGTATACTAATTTGGTCAGAGGAACATAAAGGACAGTTTTTGCTCCTTGCCCTCCAAGGTCGACTAAGTTCCAGGGGACTATGAGCATCTCTCAAAACGTCCTGTACCTATGGTGAGTCACCCGTCCTCTTGATCAAGGAGGCCGTGGAGACCCGACCAGATGGACCTGAACCAGTGTCCAGTCTACAAAGAGGAGAGTCAACACAGAGGAAACATTTCCTCCAGCTTCCAAGTGAAGCCAGCCATGGTGGAGCAGGACATTTGACTTATCTTCACATAGACAGAACTGGTAAAAGAAAGGAGGCAGGGGTTCCTCCCAAGCACATGTGACCCCTAAAGAACAGACCCTCAAACAACTTTAAGAGTAAAACTAAATTGGTTTATCTGGGCCAACTGGAGGGTCTTAAACACACAAAAGAAAAGTATAACCAAAGATTAATGGGGTCAATATAATTTTTAAGAGTCCATATGTATAGCTAAAGGCTATGTAACAAGAAACAATGCCACACAAGAGATACCTTCCTTTGAGTTATTGGCCAGGGTGGCCCTAAAGACTTCCAGACAATAACCCAGCATAGAACTGGGAAAATGAACAGCAGACCCTAATCTTATCTAAAGGAATACTGACAACTGATTGCTTCTAGATGAGAAACAGCCGATCTTCCTAAAACAAGGATTTCTAGATAGGCTGACCAGATTCAGCAGATGGACAAGCACTGGGGAATGGCTTGGGGTGCCGACAACACAGTGGGCTCGAACAAGGATGACAGACTATATGGGCTCCAGTGTGTGGGAGGGGGGAGGCTATGGGAGAGTCCCATTTGGGAAGTGGGTATATAGATGAGTAAGATTGTGTGGATGTTCTGTATGATAGCCACACAAAAAATCAACAAATTTAAAAAATGATTTATATTTGAGGAGGAAGCATATAAATTTACTTCATGTTAAATAGTAGAGGTGAGCCGGGCATGGTGGCACATGCCTTTAATCCCAGCACTCAGGAGGCAGAGGCGGGTGGATCTCTTTAAGTTCAAGGCCAGCCTGGTCTACATAGCGAGTTCTAGGACAGCTGGGGCTACAGGGCGACCCTGTCGCAAAAAAGACCAAAAAAAAAATAGTAGAGGTGATAAAAATTACCCATGAAATCTACCTGATGTCTTCATTTCCATACTCAGGTACTAAGGATCCCAGTGTAACCGACTGTGACTAGTAATAATCAGATACATAGAGATTAAAGACACATGTGCAAACATCTAAGTATTAGTAGCATTAAAAATGTAGGAAACAGGATATTTTAAAATGAAATGAAGATGTTCTTTAAAGGGTAAAAACTCATTCAATTTTATGTCTTACAGGGTTTATACTGAGTTCAATATTGTATGACTGTATTTATTCAACTGTAAACCTAAAAATTTGCAGCCACTTTTGAAAGAGATGTATCCTTGCTCTGGAATATGTTACTGAATATGTTAAAGCGGTAATGAAGTGCTTCTTCTAATCATGTGGTTATTAAATTAAACAATTTTTTAAATTAAAAAAATAATTCTTCAAAGCATAAAAATTTGCTCCTTATTAATTAGTAGATGTGCAAAACATTACCATTGAAATCTACCTGA
>NW_008359081.1:62410-121932 GCF_000622305.1 Nannospalax galili
TTTTAACCTACACCAGAGGAAGGTGTAATAATAGACACCATTTTGGAGTGTGTTGAAAAATCAAGTGGAGAGACTTCAGGCTAAGCATGAATGACTGACTGAACATGTGAATTAAATCTACTTTTCTGCTCCCTCAAGAAAGTCTACTGAAAGGTGTGTGTGTGTGTGTGTGTGTGTGTGTGTGTGTGTGTGTGTTCTTTAACATAACCCTGTAAGGACAAAGAGAAGCAGAGAAAGTAAATGCAACAAAGCTTTAGATGCTAGAAAGCAGATGAGCAAGTGCAAATTAACTTAGCAAATCAAAGAAGCCAAAACTGATGGAACAAAGCTAAGAACCAAACAGACTTACACTGTGGGAGTGAAGACAGGGCCAAAAACAAAAGGACTGTTGGACAGTCTGTGTGCTAGGTGATGGGGCATTTCATTTCTAGTCATGATGGGCAAGACATCTAGACTAAAACCTATGGCTTAAAACAAGTTCAAACGTTTCAAGAAATGTTAAAAAGAACCATAGAAATGACAGTAATAAAGAATTAGCTTACAATATTAGAAAAGGTAGGAACCCAATGAGGTTACTAGATTACAGGTACTGCATTTGCGAGTTCTCACAAACCATGAACTATTATTTTAGAAGGCTCATTATCCCAGGGAAACATACGTTAAATACCTAGTCCCACACAAATTAGATAACTGGCTAGGAAACTTTCACCTTAACCCAGGATTCCAGAAGCTAAAATCTCAGGAGAAAAATTCGTCAGCACTCATGCGATTCCAAGATGACAGAAATTTACTTCAGTAATGAACAAGTGATAAATGATAAGAAAAACTGGAATTTTCTAATGACACATCAACCTTCAAATGATTTTTCACCCCAAATTCTAATCATCTGGGTTAGAAAAAAACTAGGCAGAATATTATTCTACATAAGTTGTTTTCAGCCTTGAGTGATTGTTGAAATCACCCAAGGAGCTTTAAAATTGAATGCCTGAATTCTACTAGAGATTCTAACTTAAACAGTATGAAATTCAGTTTGGGCATCAAGATTCTTAACATGTCCTCATATGATTTTATAGGCAGTCAACTTGACAACTGCCACTTGTGAGAGTAGACAGGAGCAAACTTAAAATTCAAATCTCTTTGAAGGAAGACACATCATTCCTATATTTCAAAGAAATCTCAAACCTGTGGATCATACATAGGTTAGTGCATCTCTCAACTCTCACCAAAGAAGCTTCTTGCAGATTAACACAGAGGCCCATGGCTGGTCAATGTGCAGAGAATAAGAGCCTGCTAAGTACTCAGCCCTAAACGGGACAGGTATATCATGCCCTATCCTTCCAAGGTTCAAGGAGCAAAAAGATTGTAAGCCAGAGGTGGTGTATGACCATGAGGAAACCACATTGACTGGACACCACAGGATAGTTGCACTTGTACAAGATCCGTGCAACCCCAAGCCAAAACAAAACCCAGCATGAACAGAGGAGGTGGGCAAGAAGTCCCAGTCCTAGATGAAGATCTATTGACAATTGATATCTGTTGGAAAGGGGAGAGTCGGGTATTCTAGGGGTGTGACTCCTAGTAAATTGACCAGACTCCAAGGGATAGACCTACATCCAAGTGCATTTGAGAAACACAGATTAGACTTAATAGGCTTTTTAAAAAACAAAAATAATAATAGAGAACATGAAGTCAGGTGAAGGGTATTAGGGTAGGGGTAAAGATTGGGGAGAGGATCTGAATTTGATCAAAATACATTGTATTAAATTTTCAAAGAATCAATAAAAACATTTTTAAAGAATAATGCCATTACAAAAACAAAAATAACAAAATTCCATGGAAACAAAGTACTATAAGTAAAAATTGTCAGAAATAAGAGACTGTAGAAATAGACCCTCAAAAACTTCAAATATAGCAATTATCAGAAAGCTAAAACAATAATAATTATTATATTTAAAGAAATACTAGACAAGCTTGAAATTTTCTATACTGAAAATCATTAAAAACATCAAAGAAATTTGAAAATGTAGCCAAAGAACTTACAGAAATAACTACAAAAGTTTAAAACTCAATATTTGACAAAAACCTGAATAGATGAGTTTAAAAGATTAATCCTAGCAAAAGAGAGAATTGGTAAACCAAAACATAGGTCAGAAGAAAAATATCCAGAATCAACAAAGATATAAAAATATATGAAATAAATAAAATCAATTAAAAGAGAGTTTGAGTGAAAAACTTGCATACATGATCAATAAGAATGAGTCCTTCTGTAGGAAACAGCATATTTTAAAATGAAATGGAGATCTTTTTTAAAAGGTAAAAACTCATTGAATTTTATGTCTTACAAGGTTTATACTGAGTTCAATATTGCATAACTTCATCAATTCAACAGTGAACCTAAAACTTTTATAGCCACTTTTGAAAGAGATGTATCTTTGCTCTGGAAACTGTTATTGAGTGTGTTAAAAGAATGTCAAGCAGTCTGCTTCTGCTGGGATGCAAGGATGCTACTGAGGTTGGAAATGTAGAAGAGATCAAGGTGAATGCATACTATGGATCTGTAGCTTTTAACTGTTTAACAGAATCCCCTTGAGATGGATCATATCTATCAATCTCCTATCCAGAAACTTATAGAGGCTCTCAACTACCCATACATGTCCCAGGGTTCTCAGGTCTCAGTGAGAACACTTGCATTACAGCAATGCTTCAAAGCCTTGCAAGTAGTGGATTCCATTACATTAAAAACGAATTTTTCTTCCAGGCATGGTGGCACACGCCTTTAATCCCAGCACTCGGGAGGCAGAGTTCAAGGCCAGGCTGGTCTACATAGTGAGTTCCAGGACAGCTGGGGCTATAGGGAGACCCTGTCCCAAAAAGACCAAAAAAAATTAAAAAAATGAATTTTTCTGTATGAAACTGTGTATTTTAATAATGAAATAGAGATCCTTTTCAAAGTTTAAAACCTCATTTAATTTTATGTCTTATAGGTTTTATACTGAGTACAATATTGTATAACCGTAATAATTCAACTGTAAACCTAAAAATGTACAGCCAATTTTGTAAGAGGTGCAGCCTAGCTCAGAAAACTGTTGTGTTTAAAGAGCATGAGATTTTATGCTAATTAAAAGATGGTTTAAAAGTTGCAGTTTGGGGGAAAATATTTTTTTTAAAAAAAAAGAGTACTTACTACTCTTGCAGAGGACCAAGGTTTGGTTCCCAGCACCCACATCAGAAGGCTCACAACTGCCTTTAACTCCAATTCCAGGAGATCTGACACCTTCTGATCTCTGCAGGCAACCTGCATGCACATGGTACACAAACTCACGCAGGCACACATATGTACATATAAAAAAAAACAAATCAATATTTAAAATCATTTCAGAAGGAAGGACTAAACTACAACAAATAATATAGAATCAAAAATAGGTAGAGGACTAGCAAGATGGTTCAGTGGGTAAAGGCACTTGCTACCAAACCTGATGATCTGAGCTCAGTTCCCAAGACCTACATGGTTGAAGGAGAGAACCAAGTCCCACAAGTTGTCCCATGACACAGAAATGCACACACATGAATGTCCACACAGGAACGCACAAATAAATAAATAAATAAATAAATAAATAAATAAATAAATAAATAAATGTTTTAAAATATTTAAGTATGGTGTTGGAGAGATGGTTTGGTAGTTAACAGCACTTACTGCTCTTCCAGGGGACCTGAGTTCAGTTCCTCCGCACCTACACTCACAATAACTCCACCTCTAAGGGATCTGACTGTTCTGGTGTCTGTGGGCACCTGCACAAATAGGGCATTCACTCACACAGACACACACATACACATGAATAAAAATAAGAAATCTTTTAAAAGGATAGGTACAGCCAGGCGTGGTGCACACACCTTTAATCTCAACACTCAAGAGGCAGAGGCAGGTGGATCTCTGTGAGTTCAAGGCCAGCTTGGTCTATGTAGTGAGTTCCAGGACAGCTAGGGCTACAGGGAGACCCTGTCTCAAAAAGACCAAAAAAAAAAAAAAAAAAAAAAAAAAAAAAAAACCAAAAAGGGATTGGTACGTTGGTAATTTTAAGGCATTAATTTCTTAAGTTAATAATTAAAATATTTTAGGTTAAAATATAAGAAAAAATATATAACTGAAGATGGAAATGGCAACATCAAATGTATTCTGACATCTTTGTATTGCACTTTAAACTTGATAAATTAAGTACACTCTAATTATACTGACACTGCTGAAAGAAAACAAACTATACAACTTTCACACTAGTGGAAAGAGAAAAAAAATGAGATGATTTTAAATGTATTCAGTCTGTAAAAAAAAAAAGACAGTGAAGAAGATAAACAGGAAGTATAAACTAGCAGAGTTCAATGTAAAACCCATTATTAATTCCTCTAAATGAAAATCAATCCAATAACCCAGTTAAAACACAGAGGCTCTTCTGTGTTTCAAAGAACAAAGCTTAGAGTTCTCCTGGTTATATTGTCTTCAAAAGTCCATGTGGAGATCATGAAGTGGATTATCAGAAATCTCAGAGTAATAACAATTTTAAAAGTTTGGAGACGGACAGGGCAAAAGTATGGCCCTCCCCTTGCACAATAAAGCCCTGAAGTCCACGGTCAACAAAAAAGACAAAGATTCTTGAATACATTTTTTTATTAAACTCAATAAAAATACATTATCTAAGAACTGGGAAGATAGCTCCATTCGCACAGCATTTGCCACACAAGCGTCATGGACCTGAAAGTGACATAGCACACCCGAAGTTGCTGCAGGACAATTCAAAGTTCAAGGTCATCCTTGGTTACATAGCAAGTTCAACACTAGCCAGTGCTACAGGAGACCCTGTCTAAAAAAGACACAAAAGCTCAAAATTCTTCCTTCTAGTTTTTGAAACATACAGTACATTATTGTTATCTATAGTCGCCCTAATATGCAGTAGCACAGCTGAATTTGTATTATCATGTATTTTGCCTTTAAATATCTAAGTAATACAAGAAATACAAGAAAGAAGAGGGTTGGTAAGTGACAGATGGCAAAGGAAAATAAGGGTGTATAGCACTTTCATAAGCTTCAGTAGAGCAGAATATTTGCAGAACAGAGGCGGAAAAGTAGCCTAGAACCTATAAAGCTATTTCTCTCTCCTGAACCTAAACTATAAAAGGTATGAGAAAACGACAGGAAGATATTCTCCTGTGAATGTCATAATAGCTTTTAGGCAGTTGTAGGAGAATTCAGCATATGAGGCACGCTACTGTTACTGGGATTGCACTCTGGACAAGCCCTTAGCTCCCCAGTCTTTGTGATCTTGGTTGGATTCAGATGTACAGTGTAGAAGACAGGCAAAATTTATTACAGAATAACATGAGGTGCTCTCAAGGGTAAGAGTGGGCAGTGACTGAAGGGACCATTGTGGAGGAAAATGCCATCCCAAGGTGAGAGTGGAAAATAGCCAAAGTGACCATTATGGGGAAGAGATTCTCACAGGTAAGAGTGAATAATAGCCAGAGACCATTGTGCCTACCTTCATGTTTAGATAGGCTTCATACTATTTTTTTCTTCAAAGCATTTTTATTGAATTTTTGTGCATTTCATACAAAATATCTTAATCATCTTTATAAGCCCTCCCCCACTGGATTTCATGCATTCTGTCATTTATGGTAAGGCATACTGAGTCAAGTTAGTGTACCCAGGTACCCCTCAGTGCAAGTTCATCTACAGCAATGGTGACAGCATGCAAACTCAAGCAGATAAAAAACCAGCATAGAACTGGGATTTCATACTATTTTTTAAAATCTCTAAAACAGATAGGGGTGTTTTCTTAGTCAGATGATTGACAGGGTTATTTGAATTAACTCTTCTTTTTTTTGAGACAGCATCCCACAATGTTGTCCTGGCTGACCTACAACTCACTGTGTAAACCGGGCTGGCCTTGAACTCATAGGCTGCCTCTGCCTCTGCCTCCCAAGTGCTAGGATTAAAGGTGTGCGCTATATACTAAACCATGCCCAGCTTGGATTAATCATACAATTTTCATGGTAGTTCAGAAAGTCATGTCTCTGCAACAGGCAGAGAACCTGGGTTCAATTCCCAGCATCCAAATGGCATCTAACAAGCATCCATAACTACAGTTCTGAAGGATCCAACACCCTCTTCTGACCTCCATGGGAACTGCATGACACAAGTGTACATACCTACATGCAGGCAATACATTCATACACATAAAACAAAAATAATAAACAAAATTTGGGGAAAAAAAGAAGAATTAGGGTATGAAGAGTTGGCTCAGCAGTTAAGAGTACTTACCGCTCTTTCAGAGGACCTAGGTTTGGTTCCTAGCACCACATGGTGACTCGCAACTACCTGTAACTCCAGGTCCAGGAGCTCTGACACCCTCTTCTGGCCTCCTGCACACATGTTACACATAAACTCATGCAAGCAAACACATACATAAATTTTTTAAGTTTATTTTTTAAAATGAAGTGAAGAAATAAAAAATTAAAATAAATTTATTTTTAAAATAGCTGTAATTTATCAGAAGGAAATAGCCTTACCTTAAATGGGCCTGAACAACACCCTGCTATCTCCACCTTCCTCCCTTTTGACTAACCTGGTGCTGCCCTTTCCAGTGGTGTTTTAAATATTAAGGAGAGACCACTGTAATTCTTCCTTAAAATGAGTGTGTTAACAAGGATACAAGAAGTTGGGGTCCAAAGCCAATTGTGAGGCATGGGTCTATACTTACTGTGACCCTCTGGCCTACTAATCTCTAGCTAGCTACCTAACACTAAGGTGACTCTTGAACTCTGAGACAAAGGAGCTCAGTCTCCTTAATATTTCAAGTTCAAATAGTCTATGTATAAAATAAAGGAATAACATTTGACCTATATGTTTCTTTCAGTCTCTGGAACATTTCCTGCATTATTCCTTTAAGTATCTATAACTGAATAATGCATACTACCAGCATTAATATTTCTATGCAACATAATGTCCTGAAACCTATATACATATAAGATTAAGAGAGAATATATCCATAATGCTACATGGCTTGAACAAAAAGTTCCCAAAGCTACTATTTTATGAGATTTCATTTTTAATAATATTTTTGTCGATTCTTTGAGAATTTCATACAATGTATTTTGATCATATTTAGATACCTCCTCCCTCAGAACCCCTCCCCCATCTCTTCTCAGACACACCCCCACCTCCCTACCCTCTCACTTTATTTCCTTTATTCTTGTTTTGCTTTGTTTTGTTTTAGTTTTGGAGACACATTCTCCCAGCTGGCCTGGAACTCGCTATGTAGACCAGGTTGGCCTCTATCTCACAGAAATCTGCCTGCCTCTGCCTTCAAGTACTGGGAATCCTCTATTCTTTTTTAAAGGCATATTGAGTCTAATTTGTGTTCCCCAAATTCTCTTGGGTGTGGGTTCATCCTGAAACCTAGTCAAACTAAGGCCTCACATCCTTAAAGAAAACTGAGTCTCCTTCCCAGCAGCTATGAATTTCCAATAGTTCTTCAACTATGGAATCGTCCTACCTCCTTCCTCCATGCTGGGTATTTGTCTGGCTTCTGTTTATATAGGTCTTGTGCATGCTGTCATAAGCACTGTGTGTTCGTGTGTGCAACTTCCCTGGTGTGTCCAGAAAATATAGCTTCCTTGTATCCATCTACCACCTCTGGCTCTTACAATGTTCCCACCCCCTTTTCTGAAATGATTCCTGAGCACTGGGGAGAGAGGGTGTGATGTCGGTGTCCTCTTTAAGGCTGAGCATTCTTCAGTCTCTTATTTTGGGCACAATTGGTACTTGCTAACCACTGATATTGTGTAAGGGTGTTTTTTCACACATATTTTGATCTTGATTTTGGCAGCTGCTAATTTTAATATTCATATATCTCTTGCTATATGCAAAGTAGTGACAAGCTCTAAGTCTTTTTACCTCATATTTGAATGGCCTTCATTCTTTCCTTACAAACAGATGAAACTGCCAAGTTCCACATAATGGTAGTATAACCACGAACAAGTTCTCTCAGATTCTGCATCATTTTATGTTCTAGTTTGTTTCTCCACTGCGGTGACAAAATAACCAATATGAACTTGAGGAGGAAAGGGTTTATTTAACTTACATCTCCTGGGTCACAGTTCATCAGAGAGCCCAAGGTAGGAATTCAGGGCAGGAACCTGTAGGCAGGAGCTGAAGCACAGGCCATGAAGGAACACTGCTTACTGGCTTGCTCCCCTGGCCCATGCTCAGCCTGCTTTCTTATACCATACAGGCCCACCTGCCCAGGGGTGGAACCGCCCACAATGGGCTGGGCCCTCCCACATCACTCAATAATCAAGAAGATGCCTCACAGACATGGCCACAGGCCAGTCTAATGGAAGCAATTCACCAACTGAGGCTCCCTCTATCCAGGTGTGTCAAGTTGACAACTAAAGCTATCCAGCACATTTTATAATGAAGAATTATATATAGTTATTTCTATAGAGAGATGTTTCCCTTATTCATGAGGGATGTGTTCCAACAAAGACCCCTTTAGCGAATTCCTGAAATCTGGGCTACTATCAAACTCCATATATACTAGAATTCTCCTGTACATACATAACTTTGATAAAACTAAATTCCTACATTAGACACAACTGATAATAATAAAGGAAAGTTGTAAAAAATAAACTGTAATAAAACATTGTAAATATGGTCTCATGCTCTCAAAATATCTCACTGTACTTACCCTTACTGTGATGATGTAAAATGATATGCAATGAAGGTAGGTAGATGATGCAGGCAGTGTTCTGTAGCATTAGACTACTTCATAAGGATTACCTGAACACGAGCAATATAATATCGCAATAGCCAATATAGTAAAAGAAAAGGCTAGTAAGTGAATGATAGGTTGGTTATATATGCAGTATGGATGCACTAGACAAAGGAATGATTCATAATTTGAATGGAATGAACTATTTTTTTCTCAAATCCCATTTAATATTTTCAGAACTTGGGTCAATTGGAAGGCTCAGTGAGTAGGGGCACTTACCACCGAGCCTGACCACCTGAGTTCAATCCCCAAACCCACATAAGTGGAAGGAGAGAACCAAATCCCACAAGTTTTCTTCTGACCTCCACACACATTTTAGCATACATATATACACGCATATGCGCACATGCACATATAAACACACTAAATAAATAAAAATATTTTAAAAAGCATTTTCACAACTTGGTTGACAGCAAAAAATCAAAGCAACAGAAAGCAAAACTTCAGGTAATGGGGGACTACTGTACATCATGTATTTTTTTCACATATATTGTGGCTATTATACACACATATGAGCATGTTTGTTTGTGTGTTCTGGGCTATAATGTAAAATTCATTTCTTATTGTGGGTTCCTTACAGATTTTTCAGTTCTGAATCCATGTAGCAAAATATGCTTCTGTCTACTTCCTTAAGTTATGGAAAATAATTACTTGTCCTCCTCTTTAACCCTTTAAGATTAAGAGATAGAAATCTCTACAGGGAGAAATAAGGTAGGCAAAAAAGGAGTAAATTGTCTGGAGGCTGATAAGATCACAGAGTTGTATCACAGCAGGACATCGTTTGATTGATCAAGCAGTAAAGACACAAGACCACTCAAAATTCTGCAACCAACAGAGCCCACTGAGATAATCTCTGTTTGCTTCATGATAATGACATCTCCATATTATTATCCTTAAAAAATTGTCAGCTGTCATCATGTGCCTTATTTAATGACAAAAGCAGAAAAAAACATAAGGGAAGGACCAAAAAAATAGAATTAACTCTATTTCCAGAAAACCCTGACCTGTTCCTGGAAATCCCTACCTGAACTCATGAATAATCCTACCCTCCCTTAAAGTTGTTCCCCATAAAATGAGCTATCCAATAAAGTTGGCCTCCATAAAATGAGCTATCCAATATCCCAATGATTCAACTTTTTCTCTAAACAAGCCTACCCACCCTTGGGGGTGTACTTGTGTATTTTCCTTAAGAAATCTGCTCTTTACTTAGTAAATCTCAACTTTGCTTTATAAGACTTCTATCTTGGGATACTATAGGTTCCTGAGATGGTTAATTTTGATTGTCAAGTTGATGGGTTTTAGAATCACCATGGAAATAAATCTTAGCATGTCTATAGTGTATTATCTAGATTAAGTTAATTGAGATAGAAAGCTGATCACTAACATTTCATCTCTGTCTGCTTCCTGAGTGCAGATGCAATGTGGTCAACTGTCTCAAGCTTCTGCCACCATGCCTTTTCAACCATAATGGGCTGGATTCCCTCAAATTGTAAATCAAAATAAACCCTTCCTTTAATTGTTTTTGTCAAGTGTTTTGTTGCAACAATGAAGCAAGTAATTAATAAAGTCACTTGAGAAAAAAAGAACATCAGTCAGCTTTGCTATAAATTAAACAATTTCAAAAACCTCAGTGATCTCAAGAGCTAATATTTATTTCTTGCTCAAACCATTTGTTGGCAACTCCAGGTCTACTGTTGCAGTCTCAGATGTGTTTCCATTATGGGATCCAGACTGAAGAAGAAGCCCTATTTGGAATAAGTCATTTTAATAGGAGACAAGACAAACAGGAAAGATAGTAAAAGTCTATCATGCTCAGAAATGACATGTGTCACAACTACTCATATTCCATTGTCTAGATTCTGATACATTTTAAGCCCAAGGTCAGGGTAGTGGTACTGTACACTACAACTTCAGAGATGTACAACAATTCATTTGATTTATATAAACCTGACATCAGTAAGGGAGCTAATGTTGTGACAAATGCCATAATGAGTTGGTGACTAAACAAACAAAATCTAACTCCTGAAGTCATTTAAACCAAGAGTAAGCCCAATCTGTTCTTAAAACAGTTTCTTCTCATTTCTCTCAGAACCATTCCTTGAACAAAGGGCATATTTTTCTCTTTATTTATTTAAACAGTGTATCCCACTTGATATAGAAAAAGAATGAGAAACTTTGTCTTATCAGGGAAGAATTTTCCTTTTCTTATCCCTAGTAACCCAGAATAGCATATAAAACCACAAGCAGATGTTATCAACCTAAGCCTACTTGCTGTTTGCAACATATACTGTGGATAATTCATTGCTTTCCACTGCTTCCAAGATTGCTGCTTCCAGTGATGATATTATCACAACATACATACACACATACATTATTCTGGGCCAGGGACAAAAAAGGTCATGAGGGGAAGTAGGGAAAATAGTCTAAGATTAAAGCTATTTGTTTAGCTTAGTTTATAAAAGTTGATTACAAGAGCAGGACAAGGCCTAATAAAGATTATTTACATTGTTTTCCTAAAGGCTAATTAAATTTAAACAAGTTTACTACATAGTAGGAGGACAGATTGAATACATAGTGTCAAATGATCTCAAAACATAAGATTAACTCCAGCACTCAGGAGGCAGAGGCAGGTGGATCTCTGTGAGCTCCAGGCCAGCTTGGTCTCCATAGCAAATCCAGGCCAGCTAGGGCTACAGGGAGACCCTGTCTCAAAAAGATGAAAAAAAAAAAAAAAACAAGATTAAGTAAGGCAAGGGAGGGCACTCCTGGGGGGCATTCCCAGATGTCATCCTCACAGTTTAAGAACAATAACAGAATCAGAACAATTCTCTCCTTTTGTTTTCTAAGCCAAAATGCATGGTTTATATGAATGTTGACCTAATTAGTATCTACTGTGTTATGCTCAAATATTTCCCACTTAATTTATGTCATTATTTTGCAAATAGAGTGAGGACTTAAATGTATACAGAGATCAGAATAAATCCCCCAGATACTGAGAAATATTACCCAGAGAATATATAATAAAAATAATCCCCAAGAAATCAATAAAATTATATAAACTAAAAATAGTTACCCCAAAAGTGGCTGACATGTGTCTTCTTGAAAAGTATATAATGAACTTTTACAAACCAAGTACAAGGGGCTGGAGAGATGGTTCAGCAGTTAAGAGCACTGGCTGCTCTTGCACAGGACCTGGTTTGATTCCCAGCAGCCACATGGCAGCTAACATCCATCCATAACGCCAGTTCCAAGAGAATCCAATGCCCTCTTCTGGTCTCCACAGGCACTGTGCAATATAGATGCACTTACATACATGTAGGCAATACACTCATACACATAAAAATAAAAATAATAAATAAAATGTTTTTTAAAAACCCAAGTACAAATAACGTTAGCAACATTTAATGAAAAATTGGGTTTTTAAGGCATATGTTGAAAATATTCATTTTCTGTTCTGCTCATCTACAGAAGTTTATGTAAGTAATTTTATTATCATTTCATCGGAAATAAATTATTAAAGATTATACACTCTAGTGTTTCTTCCATAATTATAATCCATAAACCCAGTAATTTTAAAATGCATGCCTTGAGGCTGGAGAGATGACTCAGCAGTTAAGAGCACTGACTGCTCTTGCAGAGGATCTGGGTTTGATTCCCAGCACCCACATGGAAGCTACAAACCGTCCTTAACTCCAGTTCCAGGGGAATCCAAAGCCCTCTTCTGACCTCTACATTGCACAACATGGGTGCACTCACATACACTCAGGCAATACATTCGTATGCATAAAAATAAAAATAATAAATAAAATATTTAAAAATAAATAAATAAAATGCATGACTAATAAGCGAGGTGTACTGGTGCACACCTGCAATACCAGCACTCAGGATGTTAAAGCAGAAAGACTGAGAGCTCAGTTGTGACTGAGTGACATAGCAAGGCTCTGGAGAGAAAGAGGAAGAGTGAGAGTGAGAGAGAGAGAAAAAAAGAGAGGAAATACTATTCCCATTAATTGAATGCCTATGACTTACACAATAGGGTGTTCATAAGTGAACATTTTTTACACTTTTCAACTAGTCTAAATCGGTCTAAGCCAAAATACAGTAATAAGTCTAAGCTTATCCACAGTAATCCTAAACTACTTAAATGACTAATTATTCTTTGCGAGAACAGGAACAAGATTCCAATCAATTTACATAAGACAGGCCAAGTAAATATGAAATGACTGCCAAGTTCCAATTGTTCCAGCCTACCAAGTTTACAAAAACAAATATCAGTTTGAAAATGACAGTTTAGAAAACTCTTAGCTGTAAATAAAATGAAGTGTGTGTACACGTGTATGTGGGTGTTGTCATCACCAAAAGCATGAGGTATTTAGGAAAAGGAGTTTAAAGAAAACAATATTATCCCTAGGTCATATAGTAAGTCTTTAATTATTTATTTTTATTTTATATATATGAGTGTTTTGCCTTCATGAATATAAGTGCACCTGTGTATGTAATACCCACATAGGCAAGAAGAGGGTGCCAGATCCCCCAGAAGTGGAGCAACAGATACTTGTTAGCTGCCATGTGGGTGCTGAGAACCAAACCAAGGTCCTCTGCAGGAGCTGCCAGTACCCTTGACTGCTGAGCCCCATATAGTAAATCTTATTTCTCTGAACACCTTTGGACAGTACACAAGCACACATCTCTATGCAGTAGCCCTGCATAAAAATTATTCTAACAGTCTTGGGTGAGCTCTGTATTATTCACCAAAGGGAAATCTATTATTCAATACCTACTAGATTCTCCAGTGGACCTTTACCTAGGTGATCAAAATCTGAAAGAGAAGTCTTAAAAGGGCCAAAGTAGCACTTCATTTTGCTATGACCCAAGGAGGAATTTCATTGATTATATTACTTGCTGCTATCATTTAATTGAGAATTTCGGTGTGATGCATGAAAGAAATAGAAGCCATAGGAATAATCAGTTAAGCTTTGGATAAAATACACAACAAAATTCCAGGTGTTTCCATGTCAAATCATTTTGGCAGTTGATAGGCCCTAGGGAAAATGTGTTGCTTAAAGAAACACCCAACTACTTCGTTCACAAAGAGACCTCAAAGAATGGTTGAGGCTCTGGATGTTAAAACATTAAAATTGACAGTAAGAATTATTTAATCACACCCTTTAATTTCACAGATAATGAAAGAGTTCCAACGCATTTTAGTGATTTGAATCGGTGTCTCACCACTACCCCTCTGAAATCCATTTCTGTTTTGAATTCTCAACAAGGGACAAAGCCAGAATATTAGTAAATAGTACTTAACTTTCTAGAGTGATAGAAATGTTCTGTATCTGATTAAGAAGTTGGTTCATACATACAAACATATTGGATTATATTTCACTATAGTTGTGGTTTGTATATGGCCTGAATGTTCCCTAAATTCGTGTGTGGGAAGCTTAGTCCTAGGATAATGGTACTGGGAGGAGGTATAAAACCAATCTTTAAGATGTGAGGCTTATGGCATGACTATTATGGGGGTAATCAACCTGATTTCTGATGGTATTTTGTGGGAAGCGAGCACAGCCGAGCCAGCCAAAGATGGAGCCTTGGCTGGCTGCCAAACCTCGTGCTGTTTACTTCAACTCTTGGCTGATTGCCAAGGCTCGTGAATCCCGCTTGTTTACCCCAACTCTGAAGTATGGTAAGCCCCAAAACAGGTGCTGCCAGCCTGATGATCTTGCTACGTGCCTATGAGCTACACTCTGCCTGGCCGCTGCACGTGTATGAGCCCTGATTGGTACCGGCTGGGGAGAGGACTGTTAGAAACGCTATATAAAGAGCTAAAGTGTGTAATAAAAAAACACAACATCATAAGGACACAACAAAAAAGAGACAGCATCATAAAGAGAGACAGATAAAAAAAAACAAAACAACAACAACGAGACAGCATCATAGTAAGAAAAAATAAGATAAGTAAAAATAAAGTAAGAGAAAATAAAGTAAAAAAAAATAAAGTAAAAAATATAATAAAACAAAACAAAAGAGACAGAGACAAACAGAGACAACATCATAATAAAAAAATATAAAAAAAATAAAAAAAAAAAAAAGCTTGAACCTCACCTTGGTGTCTGTGTCGTCTTTCCTAGACTCTGCTGGACAGAGTCCCGGCTCACGACAGTATTTGAGACACACTCCAGAGGAGGGAACTCATGTCTAGCACTGTAAACCTGGTAAAAAAGCCCATGGCTAGGGAGGTCATAGGCCCTACAGGAGATCCTACTAACTTGTTTTTTTTAAACAGACATGTTGTCCAACTCCCTTCTGAATACTTACGTTTATACCCATAGATTAGGGCTGCTCTCAGGCTTCATCAGAGAAGCTTCTTTTTACAGAGGACAGCAGTTAATGCAAACTCATAACTAGTCAAAGTGCTGGGAATAAGTCACTATTGAGCACTCAGCCATAAATGGGACATCTACATCACCACCTCTAAAGCTAGGACGCATTGTTAAAGAGAGAGAGAAAAGAATGTAAGAGTCAGAGGATGGGAGAAGTGTTGCAAAACAATATCTCCTGGACATGAAACACCCATGATTCTCATGAACTTACAACAATTGTGGCTACCTCTGCAAACCCTGCACAAAATTGGGCCCATAAATATTTTATTGTGGATAGGGGAGGGGAGGGGAGACCCCCCCCCTTGAGGAGCTATTGCCAAGTTAATGGTTACTGGAGAAGGGGGTATCATTTTCTTCAGTGGTGTAGCCGCTGATATGTTTCCTATGCTCCAGTAAATAGCCTCACCATGTTCATACAAGCAACCCTAATTAAATTCAGTAGATCACAAAGAAAGATGGACTTGTGTGAAAGAAAGCTTTCACGGGGAGAAGGAAGGGGATAAGAAAGGGTAATGGCAGGGGCTAAAAATGACCAGAATTCGTAATATACATTTATGATATTACCAAAAAAATTTAAAGATGTGGTCACTAGTGGGAGATCCTTAGATCACTAAAGGCATGCTCTTGAAAAAGATTACAGTAGTTACTATGTGACTCATTAGTAGTTTTCAGAAGAGGGTTGCTATAAAATTCTAAGTGTGGCCCCATCCAGCAAGCAGAGATGTTGGCTGACGTCATGACACTTACAGACTTACACAGAATGGTTCAGTGACTACATTTAGCTATAAAGTCAAAACTGATTAAAAATAAAATCACTATTGGGACTGGAGAGTCGGCTTGGCAGTTAAGAGCACTGGCTGCTCTTGCAGAGGACCCAGCTTCAGTTACCAGCCCCACATGGCAGCTAACTGTCTGTAACTCCAGTTCCAGGGGACCCTACGCCCTCTACTGGCCTCCTCAAACATTGTATGTATGTGTGCACTAACATATAAGCATACAAAACTTCAAACACACAAAACAAAAATAAATAAATGAATAAATAATAAAAATAAAACAAAATCACTATTTAAAATCCCTTAAATTTCTCATACTCAGTAGTTTATTGCTCACAACCAATGATAAATTGTATTTGTAATATCTATAAACTAATTCTTAGGCTCCCCAAAATTTGAGGACTTCTGAATGTTACTGAAAAAAGCCACACAACTGAAAACTTCTTTATTTTATTTTAAAGGGAATCTAATTTTAATAATCATTTCACAGACAACTATGGTATCTTAAGTTCCAGGGGACTCCAAAGCCCTCTTCTGACCTCCACAGCATTCCACAACACGGGTGCATTCACATACACGCAGGCAATATACTCATACACATAAAAAATAAAAATAATAAATAAAATATTTTTTAAAAATTAAATCAATTATTGTATTGATTTATACATTAAAACAAATGCTTTTTAAAAATTATTCCCTCCGGAAGAAGCCAGAGCGGTTGGCGTCCCTATTCCCTATTGGCAATTTGGGTAACCCCTTCAGAGGATGGCGTGAAAAGAATAGGAGGTAGGAATAGGCTAGGCAGTTAGGGTAAAAAGACTCCAAAGAATCGTAGCCAGTTTCTTGGCTAAAAGCCAAAATGTCCTCGGGACTGTTAGCAACATACTCTGTTCCAAAGACAAAAATATCAAAAGTATTTGGGAGCTTGTATTTAATCCTTAAAAGATTTTAGGGTTATGTCTTCAGAGGAGGGAGAATGTTGGAGGGGATGGAGTGGGCATGGATTTGATCAAAACACCTTATATGCATGTATGAAATTCTCAATAAAGTTTCTGTAAAAAAATTTTTAAATAAATTTAAAAAATCACAAAGAATATAAAGAAAAAAATATTACCTCCATAGAAAGGAAGAGAATAAAATAAAAGGGTCAAAGGTGAAAGTTAGATTTCTCTAAGCATACCTAATTTTTTATTTTAACCATATAACTAATATAACTGGAATAGAGAAATAATTAGATGAAAATAAGAACTTTTCAGTAAGGAGTAATCTCTAAGAAGCAAGAGAAAAATGAAACATTAACCACTATACTGATTTTGCCATATATTCACAGAGAAAGAGTTGTTTCAGGTGAATATAAATCATTAAAATTAAATCATGTCCCTGGTAGTATAGCTCTTATGGCAAAAGGGAAATAAGTAAAACTTTTAGCTGCTATAGTTCTGGTAGGAGTGGTAGTACTGGTATTGTTATCAGAAAGTAATAAACTACATTGAACTGATTGTAACCAAGACTTTTGGAATGGGAGGAAAGAAGAGTATATATTAAAAAAATCATGCATTCCTAGCCTCTACACCTAAGGCTCATGGAATGTAGAACAGGAATAAAGAGGACACTAAGAAATCAGTTCTCAGTAATGAAGCTCCTCATTCAGCAGAGGGCCAGGAACACAAAAGGTCACAAATGGCCAAAGTGTAGAGAACAAGAGTCTGCTAAATAATGGTCCTTGGACAGAACCACTTTATTAAACTTCATCCACCCAAGGCTCAGGGACTATCGTGGAAGAAGGAGCAGAAAGATTGTAAGAACCAGGGAGGATGTGTATGACCATATGGAAAAAGAGTCCTACAAGCTCCTGGGAATCTGCTCATATGATTCCATAGCATAGGTGTCAGCATATACAAGTCCCTTGCAAACTCAGGCAGAAAGTAACCCAGCATAGAACTGGGAAAATGAAGGGCAGACTCCAATCTTATCTAAAGGAATGTTGGCAACTGATTGCTGCTAGGTGAAGAAGAGCTGATCTTCCTAAAACAGAGGACTCTAGATATGTTGACTAGACTCAGCAAATGGACTTGCATTGGGGAATGGCTTGGGGCACTGACAACATAGTGGGCAGTAACAGGGATGACAGAGTATATGGGCTCCAGTGGCAGGGGGCTATGGGAAGGGGCCAGTGGGGATGGGGGTATAAAGATGATTAAGATTGTTTGAGATGTTCTGTATGAAATACACCCCCAAAAAATCAATTTAAAAAATCATGCATTCCTAAACTCGAGTTTGAAGTAGCATTGTAAACTCATAATTCTTTTCATCTTCATGTACACATACATGCATAAGCATATGTGTATGTGCTTTTTAGCTGTCTACTGGAAAATAAATTCTGGATATAATAATGATCATCCTAACAGCAATAAGCTCCTCCACTGTCCTGCCTGTAGCCAAATACCATTTCCCACTAAAAAGGAAACACAGTTACTTGAAGAATGGCAGGTTCTATTTCACAGGCAGGAAACATACAAAATGAGCCTGTAACACTTTGGGGACCAAAACCCAAGAAAGCTATCAGTGACTGTTTGAGATGATGTCTAAAGGAACAAGGAGCCAGCCTTAAGATGTCCCAATGGAAAATGATGAGGCTATTTTAGTATCAATTTAAAAAATAAGAATGAAATTAAACATACTCGCTCTATGAGTTCATAATAATACTTTTAAAACTTGTTGATCACCTCTATAGAGAGTGGTGGAACATGAAAGCTTAAAATATAAGACTTGTTTGGGTATAGGAGTTAGACACACAGCAGGATCTTCCCATTAACACTATCAATCAGAAAGTTGTCATTTCATGCCCACTGAGAACAAAAGAAGAAATACATGAGCTATTGAACTAAATGTGGTGCTCAGTCAAAGACAAGACATGAACAAAACTGGGCAACTTATAAGCAGAGGGAAATGGGAAAAAGAAAGGCAAGGGGGAATATTGCCCTCGCACATCATCAGAGCCAGTTTTACTACAAGAACGCAAGCAAAGTGGGCAATAGAGATTGAACAAAGCAGAGAAATTAATCAAAAATAAGAGGTAAATGGCCGCATAGGTTTGAGGGGAAGATTTAAGCAGTCCTTTGAACATATTTGCATATATATTGTGGGTTGTACAATCATTTTAATCAAGTTAATGTTTAATTAAGCACTTAGTTAGGTTTCCATTATCTGAGTCACAGATCATATTAAGATTTTTCTCAGATAACACCTTTTGTTGCAGTAAGTACCCAGCAAAGTATTGATTATATAAATCATGTGGGATGTTAATGACTCTGTTAGTCACCAATTCATGTTTAACCAGAAACTATGATTCCTGATTATGTACCTATACCCTTCCCCTCTTAATAAGAGGAAAAGGTTAAATCCGACTTCCTGTGTAAGAAAACTGCCCAAAATGGGGGCTTTAAGAATCAGCATCATAAGAGAATAACATGCAATCTTTTAGTTTTGGTTTTTGTTTTTGTTTTGTTTTGTTTTTTTTTTTTGAGACAGAGTCTTGTTCTGTAGCCCATGTTGGCCTTGGACTCATGATCTGCTGACTCAGCCTCCTGAGTGCTAGGACTATAGGCCTCTACCACCATGCCTGGTTTCATGCAATCTTGAAAATGACAATTATAATGGTGTAACCTGAAAGTTCCTCCAAAAGGCTAGAATTAATGAGGGTAGTGGTCTAGAGACCCAGGCTGAGAACACTGGGAAAAGGGGTGGAGCCGCCACCATATTGAATGTGGGGAATGGATCTGTGAACAGCAGGCGAGTGGGCAAGCAGCCTCTGGTGAAAAGCTGGTAGAGACGGGGCAGGACATAGTGATGGCCGGCATTTCATGCCTTTGTAAGTCACCCCCTCCCGTTGTCATAAACTATGCAAAACCCAAATAAAATGTGTTATGTCGGTTTTGTCAATCCAAGTCAGGACAGCGAGACCCTGAGTGAGCGCAGGTCCCCCAGGGAGGGAGAAGGGAAAATTTAGTGCAACAAATGGCCAGATGGAAAGTGGTAGAATATTAATATGGAAGTTGAATATCAAAAACAAGATAAAAAGTAAGACCACGTTGGTACATTAAAACTGTAGCTATTTAATCAGAAGTATCCGTATATAGATTAATACACAAAACCAAAAGAACATGAGCCAAGATGATAAAAGAATGTTTTCTCCTCTTCTTTTTCATGAAACTTTCTTTAGTTTTTAGTTTTAGTCTTTTAATTTTTTATTTTTAAGAATTTCATACATGAGTATTGTTTTTGCATTATTTCCATCCTTCCTAGTTCCCCTCGAACTCCTGCAGTGTCCCACTACTCCCTCTTAATTTCTTGTCCTCTTCTTTTTATTGTTACATATACATGCATATATTTATAAATACACACACACATATTACACTGAATTCATTTAGTGGTGCTTGTATGTACCTGTGTTTAGGGATGTCCATTTGGGATTAGATAGCCTCTCAGGGAACTAGTCCTGAATCAGAAAACTGATTTTCCCTGCCTCAGCACCCATTTATTGCCTATAGCTCTTCATTTTGAGGTGACACCCTGTGACATTTTCCCCATCCACCTTGGCATGTAAACTGGTTTTGTCATTATACAGATTTTGCTAGACTACCATACTGTAGAGATTTCATTTGTGTAGCTTCCTGATTATGTCTAGAATACATTAACTAGTAGCAGGTGTCTTGTCCCTCTAGCTCTTACATTCTTTCTGCACCCTGCCACATGATACTCCCTGAGCCTTATGTGTAGTGGTTACATTGTTGATGTGTCACTTAGGATTGGGCACCTCACAGTTGCTTAGTCTCTGCATTTGACCAGTTGTGGAACTTTTTAATAGTCTTTATCTGTTGATTAAAAAAAGCTTCTTTGATGAGTGGTGAGAGGTATCCTTGTCTGAAAATATAAGGATACATATTTAGAATACAGTAAGAAATTACTTTGGTTTAGGGAAGTAACAGAAGTAGGTTTTTCTCTAGGGTCTATGACTTCTCCAGCCATATGTACTTGGCAATGTTTACAATATTAAAACAGTGGCAGAAGGCAGAGTGTAATTATAAAAGTCTGATACGTATAAATAACATGAATGTGTTACTTTTTTTTTTTTGGTCTTTTTGAGACAGGGTCTCCCTGTAGCCCCAGCTGGCCTTGAACTCACAGAGATACGCCTACCTCTGCCTCCGGAGTGCTGGGACTACAGGCGTGCACTACCACGCCCGACCAAATATGAATGTGTTACTTTTAAAGAGCCCCATCAATGAGCATACAGGTGCTCAAAGGTTTATCTTATCTAGACCTTCCTTGCTTGCAAAATTGTAAGACCAATTTGTAATTAGTGTCTAGTACAAAACAAGGAACCAGAGACTACCATTTCTTATATTCCAGTAGCCTAAAGCATTTCCAGACTCAAATCATCCAGCAATAAGAATGGTTATCAGAATCAAACACTGAATCTCCTACTGTAGTGATAACCATGCATCAAGCTATACTTTTAGTGTCTTTAATCTAAATCTCATTTGCATGCTACTTTAACATCTAGGTCACTGCTATCCAATAGAAGTATAACATGAGCCATAAACAATTTTATTTTTATTGTTTTTACCAGTTCAACCACTGACTTTATTATTTATAATTTTAAATATTCTAGTTACCACATTTTTACTCAATTCATCTGTGAGTAAACACATTTTGAAAATTAAAATGACATATATGAAATTCATTTTCACAGTATGTTTTACCATATTCAAACTATTCAAAGCATTGTTTCAATATGAAATCAAATATTATTTAAAATTAAGATATCTTTACATTTCTGTATTAAATCTTTGAAATCAGTGTGTAACTTATACTTACAGTAACTCTAAATCAGAGTACACACATTTCAAGTACCCAATAGTGATATACTTATAGATAAAATTATTATCTACAGCTATGGCTATAAAGATTTATGAACTATATTATCTGTAGATAAAGTTATTATCAACAAACATGCAAAACTCTAGATTTATACATAATTTCATTAAGTGAGTCTTTTTTTGGTTTTTTTGTTGTTGTTGTTTGGTTTGGTCTGGTTTGATTTGCTTTGGTTTGCTTTGGTTTGGTTTCGCTTGGGTTTGGTGATTTTTAATTTTTAATAACTATATGATTAGAAGCATTTCATCACAGCTTTAACATATTCAGTAACACACTCCAGAGCAAGAGTACATCTCTCTCACGAGTGGCTGTAAGTTTCTAGGTTCACAGTTGAATTAATACAGTTATACAATATTGAACTCAGTATAAGCCCTGTAAGACATAAAATTGAAAGAGTTTTTAACCTTTTAAAAAGATCTCCACTTCATTTTAGAATATAGTATTCCTTGCAGAAAGACTCATTGTTTTTGCTACTAACACTGAGATGTTGGTGCATGCATCTCTAATCTGTATGTATCTGATTATTACTAGTCATAATTGATTGCACTTGAATCCTTGGCTCCTGTGTATGTCTATAAACTCATCGGGTAGATTTCAATGGTAATGTTTATCACCTCTACTAATTAACAATACATAAATTTCCATGCTTCCTCCTCAAATATAATAAATAATTTTTTTAAAAATTTGTTGTTTTATGTGTGTGTATATCACACAGAACATCCCAAACCATCTTATTCAACTATATACCCACTTCCCAGATGGCACCCTCCCATAGCCTCCCTCCCCCGACTACAGCCCTTATACTCTGATATCCTTGCTACTGTCTGCTGTGTTGTCGGCACCCCAGCCATTCCCCACTACTTGTCCATCTGGTGAATCTAGTCAGCCTATCTAGAGGTCTTTGTTTTAGGAAGGTCAGCTGCTCCTCATCTACCAGCAATCAGTTGACAATATTCCTTTAGATAAGATTGGAGTCTGCTGTTTATTTTCCCAGTTCTATGCTGGGTTACCATCCGGGAGTTCCTTGGGCCACCCTGGCCAATAACTCAAAAGAAGGTATCTCCTATCTGGAATTGTTGCTTGTTATGTAGCCTTTAGCTATACACATGGACTCTTAAAAAATTATATTGGCCCTTTTAATCTTTGGTTATACTTTCCTTTGGAGTGTTTAAGGCCATACAGTTGGCCCAGATAAATCAATTTATTTTTACTCTTAAGGTCCTTTGAGGATATGTTCCTTGGGGGGGGGTCACATGGGCTTGGGAGGAGCCCCTGGCTCCTTTCTTTTACCAGTTCAGCCTATGTGAAGATAAATCAAAGGTCCTGCTCAACCATGACTGGCTTCGCTTGGAAGCATGAAGGAAATGATTCCTCTGTGTTGACCCTCCTCTTTGTAGACTGGACACTGGTTCAAGTCCATGTCGTGCGGTCTTCTCAGCGTCCTTGATCAAGAGGACAGGTGACCCACCACCATTACAGGACATTTTGAGAGATGCTCATAGTCCCCTGGAACTAGTCGACCTAGGAGGACAAGGAGCAAAAACTGTCCTTTATGTCCCTCTAACCAAATTATTATAGGCCTCAAAGTATGTCTGTTAAACATCCAAGAAGGTTAGTTCCACCAGTCTGATACTTTTAATCACTGTGTGTCATGTAGATAAATCTTGGGTAAAGACCAATTGTTCTCAGATAAATCTTACCTAGACATATATTTGTTGGTCTGCTATGTATACTTTGTCAGTAGGTTGTTGGAGTAATATGATTCCCTCTGGTTTTCAAAACTAGCTAGGCAATATTTATCTCTCTCATTGTCTCACCCCTTTATCATGGTTTCCCCAATTAAGGTGCCCCCATTTTCCCCCTTTCTCCCTTAACAACACCCTTCTCCTATGGTCTTACCTCTCTTGAGCTCCTTCTTTCCCTTCATCCCCTTAAAACTAGCTGTGCAGACTAGGATAGCCTCCGAACTCATGATCTTCCTGCCTTGGCCTTCCAAGTACTGATAATGTACTATCATGCCCCGCTGTTAAATGACTCCTTTAAGCCAAACAATCCTTTTCTGGCAAAGTTAGAGAAAATTTAGAGAATCTCGACCTCTTGTTGAAATGCAATGACAGGTTAATAACAGCCGTGAAAAATGAACCTGCAGACTAGCAAAGACTATTATTATGACTGTGTGCTTGCAGCTTCGGTGGCTTTCTTCTTGTGAGTTTTGTTGTGGTAGTGACAGTCATGGTAAAACTACTCATTAATTATGTGCTATTTTTTCTATTATTTTGTTAAGTTGGTTTTATATTCAGGCACCTTAAAAGCCTGCCAAAGCAAAACTGTACATTTTTGTCTATTATTATGCCCTACTTACTTAAGACAGACTGCATTTAAAATGATTTGTTTTATTTTCACCACAAATACAGATAATTTCATTGCTATTTTTAGAGTCAGTACTTTTTCACTTTGTGAGTTTTACTTCCATTGTATCTTATTATAGATTCATTGAGTAATAAATACTTATTGAGGGTCTACTCTGTAGCCACTTTTGTAAGGTTCTAAGGCTGCAGTAAGAAGAATGCCAATTACCCTGGCCTTCTTCAGTTTCCATCCTAGTAGAAACCATGACACAATCGCTGAATTGTAGAATACTTCAGGGGTAGGGGAGTAACAGTGATGGGGCAGTTAAAGAACAAATTATAATGACATATATGTATGAAAATGTCACAGTGAAGCACATCTTCATATTCTAACCAGAAAATTAATGAAATAAATAAAATACTTCAGAACATTAAAGTGATAAAAAGTATGTGCTGTTTCGTTGAAATTCAAAGTCACTGAAATTCAGAAATAGAAAATCTGATACATCATTAATATACATAAATTTTATATTTTTATGTACCAGTTAAAATGTAAAACAAACAGCTAAATCCATATATCTATAGCAAATTGGCTTTTGACAAAGGTGCTAAGAGCATGTAATGACGAAGGAAATTTTTTCCATACATGGTACTAGAAAAATGGATATCTGTATGAAAGACTTCTGGCATAGTATCTTAGCTTATTTAGTATGTAAATAAGCTCGCTAGGCCTTGCACTATTCTTGTAACCTAAACAAACAGCTTTAATCACTCATGGCTTTTCCTTGCCCTTAACGCAGAATAATACAGGTAGGTGTGCATAGGGGGTGGGGTGTGAATAGCAAGCACTGTAATATATTCATTGAAAGCAATATATGCACCAAACACTGGTGTACCCAATTTCATAAAAACAGTACTACAGGACTATAAAACACAGATGAACCTCTACTCAGTAATAGTAGGTGACGTCAGTACCCCACTATCTCCAATAGACAGGTCAACTGGACAAAGAATAAACAGACATCTGAATTAAATGACATCTTACATCAAATGGACCTAACAGACAGCTATAGAATACTATACCCAAGCACCAAAGAATATACTTTCTACTCAGCAGCCCATGCAAGTTTCTCTAAAATTGACCAAATACTGGAGCACAAAACTAACCTCAACAAATGCAAAAAAAATAAAATAATTCATGCATTCTATCAGAACACAATACAATAAAGCTTAAAATCAACAGCAAAAGAAGCTCTAGTAACAACACAAACTCATGGAGATTAAACAACACACTACTGAATGATGAATGGGTCAAAGAAGAAGTTAAGAAAGAGATAAAAGTATTCCTGGAATTAAATGAAAATGAAACTACAACAAAACAAAACCCTCTGGGACCATTTAAAAGCAGTCCTAAGAGGGAAGTATATTGCTCTAAGAGCCTACATTAAAAAAATCAGAAAGTGCACATGTAAGTGACTTAACAGTATGACTCAAGGCTCCATAAAGACAAGAGAAAAACCAAACACAAACCCAGCAGACTAGATGAAATAACAAAAATCAGACCAGAAATTAATGGAATAGAAATAGAGAAAATAATACCAAAAAAAATCAATGACTGTAAGAGTTGGTTCTTTGGAAAGTTAAACAAGATAGACAGACCCTTAACCCTGTTAGAAAAAAAGAAGGAGAAGAGGGAGGGAAGGAGGGAGGGAAGGAAGGAAGGAAGGAAGGAAGGAAGGAAGGAAGGAAGGAAGGAAGGAAGGAAGGAAGGAGAGAATGAGAGAGAAAGAAAGAAAGAAAAAGAAAAGAGAAAAAGAACAAATCAAATTAACAAAAATGAGAGATGAAAGGGAAACATCACGACAGACATCAAAAAATCCAGAACATTATAGGGGACTACTTTAAAAATCTATAGTCTATTAAATTTGAAAATCTAAAAGAAATGATGAATTCTTTTTTTTTTTTTTTCGGCACCCCCAGCCATACCCCACCACTTGCCCTTCTGGTGAATCTAGTCAGCCTATCTAGAGGTCCCTGTTTTAGGAGGGTCAGCTGTTCCTCATCCAGTGATAATCAGTTGTCAATATTCCTTTGGATAAGATTGGAGTCTGCTGTTCAATTTCCCAGTTCTATGCTGGGTTACTATCTGGGAATCCCTTTAGCCACCCTGGCCAACAACTCAAAAGAAGGTGTTGCCTGTCTGGCATTGTTACTCATTATGTAGCCTTTAGCTATACACATGGACTCTTAAGAAATTATATTGGCCCCTTTAATCTTTGGTTATACTTTCCTTTTGGGTGTTTAAGGCCATACAGTTGGTTCAGATAAACCGATTTATTTTTACTCTTAAGGTCCTTTGAGGATCTGTTCCTCAGGGGTCACATGGGCTTTGGAGGAGCCCCTGGCTCCTTTCTTTTACCAGTTCCACCTATGTGAAGATGTCAAATGTCCTGCTCAACCATGGTTGGCTTCGATTGGAAGCATGGAGGACATGATTCTTCTGTGTTGACCCTCCTCCCTACAGACAGGACACTGGTTCAAGTCCGTCTGGTGGGGTCTCCTCGGCCTCCTTGATCAAGAGGACAAGTGACCCACCACCATCATAGGACATTTTGAGAGATGCCCACAGTCCCCTGGAACTAGTCAACCTAGGAGGGCAAGGAGCAAAAAGTGTCCTTTATGTCCCACCCAAGAAGGTTAGTTCCACCAGTCTGGTATTTTTAATTACTGTGTGCCATGTAGACAAATCCTGGGCAAAGACCGGTTGTTCTCAGACAAACCTTACCTAGACATACATTTCTTGATCTGCTATGCACAATTTGTCAGTAGGTTGAAGGAGTAATATGGTTCTCACTGGTTTTCAAAGCTAGCTAGGCATTGTTTATCTCTCACATTGTCTCACCCCTCCATTATGGTTTTCCCACTTAAGGTGCCCCCATTTCCCCCCTTTCTCCCTTACTAATACCCTTCTCCTATGGTCCTACCTCTCTTGAGCTCCTTTCCCTTTTTCCCCTAGGTTAGAAATGGATGAATTCTTAAAGTCATGAAAAACAACAAAGTCAACCCAAGAAGAGATCAACAGTTTAAACATACCTATAACAAACAAGGAAAGTAAAAACAACAGTACAAAACCTCCCAACTTAAAAAAGCCCTGGCCCAGATGAATTCACCACAGAATTCTACCAGACATTCAAAGAAGACATACAACCAATACTTATTAAATTATTCAAAAAGTTAAAAACAGAGCAAAAACTCCCAGACTCCTTCTACAAAGCCAGTATCACTCTAATACCAAAACCAGGTTAAGACACAACAAAAAAGAAAACTATAGGCCCATATCCTTAATTAACATAGACACAAAGATTCTGAGAAAAATGCTCACAAACCACATACAGACACGCATCCCAAAAATCATCCACCACGATCAAGTCGGCTTTACTCCAGAGGTGCAGGGATGGTTCACTATACCTAAATCAATAAATGCAATATACCATATAAATGGGCTTTAAGGCAAAAAAAATCACACGGTCATCTCAATAGATAGAGAACAAAAGTCCAACATGCATTCATGTTAAAAGTTGTAGAGAGAACTGGACTGGAGAGAACATACCTGAGCATAATTAAAGCAATACACAACAAACCCACAGTCAACATCATTATAATGGTGAAACTCTGGAAGCATTCCCATTAAAATCAGAACCAGACAAGGTTATCCACTATCTCCACTCCTTTTTAATATAGTGTTTGAAACTCTTGCTAGAGCAAGAAGACAAGAGAAGGAAACTAAAGGAGTACTAATTGGAAAAGAAATCAAATTATCACTATTTGCAGATGATATGATATTATACATACAAGATCCCAAAAATTCCACCAGAAAACTCCTAGAAATGATTAACACTTTCAACAAAGTGGTAGGTTACAAAATCTACTCACAAAAATCAGTACCCTTTCTATATACCAATAACAAGTAGTCAGAGAAAGCATTCATGGAAAACCTTCCTATTCATGGTAGCCTCAAAAAAAAAAAAAAAAAAAAAAAAAAAAAAACTTGACCAAAGAGATTAACAATCTCTACAGTGAAAAATGCAAATGTTTGAAGAAAGAGATTAAAGAAGACACCAGGAGATGGAAGGATCTCCCATGGCCATGGATTGGAAAGATTAATATTGTGAAAATGGCCATCCTAACAAAATCAATCTGTAGATTCAATTAAATCCCAATCAAAATCCCTATGACATTCTGTAAAGAATTAGAAAAAAAATCCTGTTTTAAAAAGAGCAGAAATAAATTGGTTTATCTGGGCCAACTGTATGGTCCTAAACACCCAAAAGGAAAGTATAACCAAAGATTAAAGGGATCAATATAATTCTTTAAGAGTCCATGTGTATATCTAAAAGCTACATAACAAGAAACAATGCCAGACAGGAGATACCTTCCTTTAAGTTATTGGCCAGGGAGGCCCAAGACACTCCCAGACAGTAACCCAGCATAGAATTAGAAAAATGAACATCAGACCCCAATCTTATCTAAAGAAATATTGGCAACTGATTGCTGCTAGATGAGGAAGAACTGATCTTCCTAAAACAAGGAACTCTAGATAGGCTGACTAGATTTAGCGAATGGACAAGCACTGGGGAACTGTTGGGGGTGCCGACAACACAGTGGACAGTAACAGGGATGACAAGAGTATATGGGCTCCAGTCGGGGGTCGGGGGGACTATGGGAGGGTGCCATTTGAGATGTGGGTATATAGATGAATAAGATCGTTTGGGATGTTCTATAGGAAATACACACCAAAACCAACAAATAAAAAATGAGTTATATTTGAGAAAGAAGCATAAAAATTTGCTCCATATTAATTAGTATAGGTGAAACACATTACCATTGAAATCTACCAGATGATTTTATATCTATGCTCAGGTGTACCTCAGAAAGTAACTGACTGTGACTAATAATAATCAGATACATAGAGATTAGAGACGCATATGCAAACATCTAAGTGTTAGTTGCATGAAAAATGAGTTTTTCTGTATGAAACAGAATATTTTAAAATGAAATGGAGATCTTTTTTAAAGGTTAAAACTTCATTCAATTTTATGTCTTACAGGCATTATACTGAGCTCAATGTTGTATAACTGTATTAATTCAACTGTGAACCTAAAAATTTACAGCCAATATTAAAAGAGATGCATCTTTGCTCTGGAAATTTTTATTTAATATGTTAATGCTGTAATGAAATGTTTCTTCTAATCGTGTGGTTATTAAATAAATAATTTTTTTAAAAGAAATAGAGGAGATGAAAGAGATAGGAAATAAATGGAAGAACCTACCATGCTCATGGACTGGTAGAATTAATTTTGTGAAAATGACCATCCTACCAAAAGCAATTTATAGATTCAATGTAATGCCAAACAAAATACCCATGGCATTCTTCACAGAGCTTGAAAAAAATCATCCTAAAATTCATATGGAATCACAAAAGACCTTGGATAGCCAAAACAATCTTGAGCAAAAAGAGCAATGTTGGGTGATTACCTTACCAGATCTCAAAGTATATTACAGAGCTATAGTCATAAAAACAGCATAGTACTGGTACAAAAACAGACATGTAGATCAATGGAACAGAATCTAGAAGACCCAACCATGAGTGCATGCCATTTCAGCCACCTGATATTTGACAAAGTTGCCAAGAACACACAGTGGAGGAAAGACAGTATCTTCAACAAATGATGCTGGTAAAACTGGATCTCCACCTGTAGAAGAATGAAATTGGACCCTATCTTTCACCCTGCACAAAAATCACCCCCAAAGACCTCAAATGGATCAAAGACCTCAATATGAAACCTGAAAACTGGAAACTGCTGGAAGAAAAATAGGCAGTTTTTTCTACACCTACAAGATATAGATGTAGAAAAAGACTTTCTAAATCAGGCATCAGTTGCTCAAGTTGTAAGGTCAGCAATTGACAAGTGGAACCTCATTAAACTAAAAGGCTTCTATACCGCAAAAGAAACCACCAAGGAAGTAAAGAGGAAACCCAATGAGTGGGAGAAAAACTTTACCTGCTACACATCCGACAGAGGATTAATATCCAGACTACACAAAGAACTCAAATAATAAACAAACAAAGAAAAACCAAGAAAATAAATAACCCAATAAAAAATGGGCTAAGAACCTGAACAGAGAGTTCTCAAAGAAATTAAAATGGCTAAGAAACACCATAAAAGTGTTTAATGTCCTTAATAATTAGAGAAATTCAGATTAAAAAAATACCCGAGTCAGACTGGCTATGATCAAGAGAATGAAAGACTCCAAATGCTGGAGAGGATATGGAGAAAAGAATACTCATTCACTTCTGGTAGGAATGCAAACTCATGCAACCACTATGGAAGGCAGTGTGGAGAACTCTCAAAAAACTAAAAATGAACTTACCATATGTTCCAGTTATACCGCTCCTTGGCATATACCAAAAGGACTCATCATACTATAGAGACACTTGTACATCCATGTTTGTTGCTTCTCTTTTCACAATAGCTAAGAAATGGAAACAGCTTAAATACCCCTCAATTGACAAATGGATAATGAAAATGTGGCACATTTACACAATGGAGTTCTACTCAGCAGTAAGGAAAGATTAAATTATGAAATTTGCAGGTAAATGGTAAATTCGCTGTTCTACTAAGTGAAGTAACACAAATTCAGAAAAGCAAGTGAAATATGTTCTCCCTCATTTGTGGATCCTAGCACCAAATCCTTATAAGTGAGGACATATCCTAGTATAACTCCAGGAACTAGAAAAGTGGAAGGAAACCAGGAAGGTAAAAGGAAAGAAAGCCCAAGAAAAGGGAATAGTAGGAAACAGATGTTACCAAGGGGGAAATGAAGATAGGGTTATTCAACTTGAAAGGGAGAAGGGAAAGGCATACAAAGAACCGTGGGGGTAAAGGAGAAGGAACTCAAAAGAGGGGGGGGAATAATAGGAGACAGGTATTATCAAGGGGGAAATGGAGGTACTTAAACTGGGGAGGGAGGAGGGAGGTTGGACAGGGAGAGAGAGAAGAGAGATTTAAAAAAAAAAAAAAGCTTAGCTGGTGTAAAAAGCCAGAGGGAACATGTATAAACTCAAAAAAAAAAAAAACCCAAAAAATACACACACAATAGCTGAACATGAGTGCATGAGTGTACTTGAAGGTTATATAACAAGGAACACAGTGCCAGACAGGAGAAATTTCCCTTTGAGTTGTTGGTTAGGGTAGTCCAAGAGACTCTCAAAATAACATAGGCTATTACCACAGCCCTTGATTACCTCTCAGAGCTTGAAGGTAAGATCCTCGTGCTGAAGACAGGATGTACCCTGGACACAGGACTTGGAGCAATGTCACTGGAACTGACCTGGAAGCCTCCTCCCTGAAGACTAGCTTTCATAGTTCTAGAGGATACCATGCAAGCTTCCGAAGGAGAAAATCAATCAATGGTCCAACCCAGCTATAAGCCTACAAACCAAAGAGACTGGCAGAGCAAACTATTTCTATTAGTGCAGTAGTGGCACTTTTATCTTGGGGCTAATCAACAGCTATCTAATTGGAATTAAAGCCCTCTCAATGGGAGGGAACTCATGGGTGGCACTGTCAATATAGCTGAATACACATGGTTGGAGACATCATAGATCTTAGAAAAAAAAATCCTACATCTGTCAAATCTCTAGACAAATGAAGTTTCTTAATGAATGCTAAATAAGGATCCTTATATTTATAGAAAAGTATATCATACACCGCTCATCAAAGAAACTTCTTTCTGCAACAGATGGAGGCTATTACAGAGTTCCACAACTGGTCACACACAGAGAATATGTATGAGAGATGCCCAGCCCTAAGTGACACATATAAAGTGAAACTTCAACACCTAAGCTCATGAACATAGCAGAACAGGGGATAAAGACAAAAATAGTGCATCCCTCAACTCTCACCACCAAAGATTCCTCATATAACAGAGTGTGATGCACAGAGAAGGCCACAAATGGCCAAGTTTTAGAGAATAAGGGACTGCAGAGTGCATGTCCCTAGATAGTACTCCTATATTAAACCTCACCCACCCATGACTCAGGGATCATTTTGGAAGAGAGAATGGAAAGATTGTAAGAGCCAGAGTTGGTGCAGGAACAAAAGGCAACAGAGACTTTCAGGCCTCTGGGAACTTGCTCATATGGACTTCCTACAATGGTGACAGCATGCACAAGACCTATGCCAACTCAGACAAAAACTCACCATAGAACTGAGGAAAAGGGCAGCAGGCCCCAACCCTAGCCTAAGAACTATTGGCAACTGATTACTGCTGGGTGAGGGAGAATAGATTTTCTTTAAGGGAGTTATTCTAGGTAGGCTGACTAGACTCCAGTGGTGAACTTACACTAAGGGATATCTGGGTACAAATGCTTGACCAGATAGAACTGGAGTTAACATATATATGACAGAATGCATAAAACTGGGGGGGGGATATGGGGAGCACAGATGGGAGACGGGGTTCTAAATTTGATTAAGGTCTATTATATGGTATACACAAAAGTCAATAAAAATATTTTTAAATAATAAAATAAATTTGAAAAAAATAAAAAATGGGGGGGCAGGAGAGATGGCTCAGTGGTTAAGAGCACTGACTGCTCTTGCAGAGGACCCTGGTTCAAATCCCAGAACCCACATGGTGGCTAACAACTGTCCATAACTCCAGTTCCAGGGGATCCAACATCTTCTTCTGCCCTCTGCAGGTATTGCACAACATGAGTGCACTTACATATGACTGCTATACACTAATGCACATAAAGTAAAATTTAAATAATTTTAACTAAAATTAAAATTTAATGTAATAATGAGAATGGAAAAGAATCAGGCATTAAAATACAGATTTAAGCTGGACATGGTGGCACACACAGTTAATCCCAGCACTCGGGAGGCAGAGGCAGGCAGATCTTTGTAAGTTCAAGGCCAGCCTGGGCTACATAGCGAGCTCCAGGCCAGCTGAGTCTACAGGGAGACCCTGTCTCAAAAAAACAATAACAATAACAAACATATATATATATATGCATATGCTTTGGCCTTTGTAATTAAAGTCCTTCAGGGATTACATAAAATACTACAGTTTTATCAAACATTTTCTAAATATTTTATTTATTATTTTTATTTTATGTGTATTAGTGTATTGCCTGCATGTATGTGAGTGCAACTGTGTCGTGCAATGCCACAGAGGTCAGAAGAAAACTTCAGATTCCCCTGGAACTGGAGTTAAGGACAGTACAAAACTGCCATGTGGGTGCTGGGAACTGAACCTGGGTCCTCTGCAAAAGCAGTCAGTGATCTTAACCACTGAGCCATATCTCCAGCCCCTCAAACAAGGTTTTTAAAATGTGCCTAGGTATTCAGTTTAGAACCATACAGAAGCTTATACATTCCAAAGGATTTATTTCATTCTTTGTAGTAAGTGATACTGCACAATAAAAAGAAAGTACATGAGAAATATATTGTTAGTCCTCAATAAGCTGAGCATGAATAAGGAACAGAGGTATAAGAAAATATGTAAACAAGATGTGGTGACAGAATGAGAGGACTGTTCCCTGAATGAAAATGTAATCATCTCAAGTGCTTATAATGCAGTGTGCAGGTGCTTATTTATCATGAACATGTAAATACATACATCAGTTTAATTAAAAGCAGATTAGAAATCCAGTGCTTTGTAAATGAAATGCCTTATAAACTATTCTAGCTAAAAAAATCTCTTAACAACACACAATATACCATATAAGATACTGGTTGGTCTTGAGGGGTTTGCTTTGTATTGCAGAAAAATATGTAACTTCAAAGCATCTTAGGATGCATAGAATCATGCTACACCTTTCATAATATTAATCTAGAATATATAAGGATGTAGTTTAGTGTTATTTAAAAAAGCAAGGCCTGGGTGTGGTGGCACACATTTTTTATTCCAGCAGTTGGGAGACAGAGGCAGACAGATCTCTGTGAGTTCAAGGCCAGTCTGTTCTATAGAGCAAGTTCCAGGCCAGCTGGGGCTACAGGGAGACCCTGTCTCAAAAAAGACCCCCCTCAAAAAAAATAAAATCAAGACCTTTGGATTTAAGAACCAGATTCAATTCGGTTTACCATCTAATGGTTGATATCTAAGATAATGATACAATAAGACTCTTCTTGCCTGAGGTATCAAAATAATAGATATCAAAAAACTGGTGAAACATGGGTGGTAGCTCAGTAGTAGTTTGCCTAGCATTGCAAAGACCCTGGTTTTAATCCCCAGCATCACAAAAATAACTGAAAAAAAAGTTGTAAAATCTAACTCCTTCCTAATCCCTATCAAGTTACTAAGAAAATGATCCCTAAGAATTCTCAGAATTCATGACTTAAAACTATCAAACACAATATTTCTCACACTTGTGTGAATTGTCTTATATTTCTTCTGGTCTCGAAAAGCCTGACTTTGGCTAAATGATCCAGAATGGCCCTATTCACATGTCTGAGTGTTAACCCGAAGTCAGATTTGGTAATGGCTGATTCTTTTCATCCAATAGACTACCCTAGGTTTATTCATACAGATTCCCTTATTCACAAGATTCCCAAAAGCACCAAGAGAGGTCATACCTTATAATGCAATCTATTTTAAAATATCTGTTGTATCACATTTATTATTGTTCCATTATCCAAAGAAAGTTACATGGATAAAATCCCATAATTCTTGAATCCCTCAGGAAGATGAATGATATAAAATGGGGTTTAAGAATAGAGAAGCTTTTCCTGGGGCATCTTTCCTGGGTAGTAAGCTCAAGGGCACCCACTGAGCCTTGATTCCCCAAGCCTCATTCACCCTCCCAGCCCCTCCACCCCATCTCTCCTCCTAGCCTGGGCACTGGCCAATTTCTTGTCTTGGCACCCCAGACCTCTGGGCTGACCTCTTGGCCCAGAATCCCCACTGCTTCCTGATCCTTTGCATCCAGACCAACCCAAAATGTCCTGTAACTGTGGTGAGTCACCTGTCCTCTTGATCAAGTCCCACCAGATGGACTTGAACCAGTGTCCACTCTACAAGGAGGAAGGTCAACACAGAGGAAACATTTCCTCCAGCCATGGTTGAGCAGGACCTTTGACTTATCTTCACATAGCTGCAACTGGTAAAAGAAAGGAGCCAGGAGCTCTTCCCAAGCCCATGTGACCCCTGAGGAACAGATCCTCAAACAACCTTAAGAGCAAAAATAAATTGGTTTAGCTGGGTCAACTGTATGGTCTTAAACACCCAAAAGGAAAGTATAACCAAAGATTAAAGGGATCAATATAATTCTTTAAGAGTCCATGTGTGTAGCTAAAGGCTACATAACAAGAAACAATGCCGGACAAGAGATACCTTCCTTTGAGTTGTTGGCCAGGGTAGCCCAAGAGACTCCCAGACAGTTACCCAGCATAGAACTGGGAAAATGAACAGCAGACCCCAATCTTATCTAAAGGAATATTGGCAACTGATTGCTGCTAGATGAGGAAGAGCTGATCTTCCTAAAACAAGGAATTCTAGGTAGGCTGACTAGACTAAGTGGATGGACAAGCACTGGGGAACAGCTGGGGGTGCTGACAACATAGTGGACAGTAATAGGGATGACAGAGTATATGGGCTCCAGTGGAGGCAGGAGGCTATGAGACAGTGCCATTTGGGATGTGAGTATATAGATGGGATGTTCTGTATGAAATACACACAAAAAAATCAACAAAAATTTTAAATGAGTTGTATTTGAGGAAGAAGCATAAAAATTTGCTTCATGTTTCATGTAGTAGAGGTGAAAAACATTACCAGTGAAATCTACCTGATGACTTTATATCCATGCTCAGGTGCCAAGGATCTCAGAAAGTAACCAACTGTGACTAGTAATAATCAGGTATATAGTGATTAGAGACGCATGTGCAAACATCTAAGTGTTAGTTGAATTAAGAATGAGTTTTTCTAAGCTGGGCGTGGTGGTGCATGCCTTTAATCCTAGCACTCACTCGGGAGGCAGAGGTAGGCGGATCTCTGGCGGATCTCTGTGAGTTCGAGGCCAGCCTGGTCTCCATAGTGAATCCAGGACAGCTGGGACTACAGGGAGACCCTGTCTCAAAAAGAACCCCCCCCCAAAAAAAGAATGACTTTTTCTTTATGAAACAGTATATTTTAATATGAAATGGAGCTCTTTTTTAAAAGTTAAAACCTCATTCATTTTATGTCCTATAGGGTTTATACTGAGTACAATATTGTATAACTGTATTAATTCAACTGTGAACCTAAAAATTACAGCCAATTTTAAAAGAGATGCATTTTTGCTCTGGAAATTGTTATTGAATGTATCAATGCTATTGTTATGAAATGTTTCTTCTAGTCATGTGGTTATTAAATAAGTAATTTTTAAAAAATAGAGAAGCTTGGCCAGGTGTGGTGACACAAATCAGTGTGGAGATTCCTCAAAAATCTTGAATATGACCCAGTCATACCACTCTTGGGCAGATACACCCCCAAAATTATATCCTACTACAGAGATACTTATTCATTCATGTTCATTTCTTCCCTTTTCATAATAGCCAGGAAATGGAAATGACCTAGATGTCCATCAACTGATGAATGGATGATGAAGGTGTGGTACATATGCACAATGAAATATTATTCATCTGTCAAAAAAACCAAAATTATAAAATTCATAGGTAAGTGAATGAAACTGGAAACAGTCATCCTGAGTGAGGTAACCCAGACCCAAAAAGAAAATGTCACATGTTATCTCTCATAGCTGGATACTAGCTTTGAATTCTTAGATATACATGTTTCAATTGGAAAATCCAGAGAGGTCAAGAAACAAATAAATGCCCAAGGAGGGGCTTCATGGGAGGATAGATAGAGTTCAGTGATATAAAGGGAGAAAGAGGAATAATAGAGCAGAAAGTAATAATTGGGGTGGGAAATGGGAGCGCAGGGCAGAAGAGGGAATATGGGGAGGGATAACTAACACTAAAGGCCTTTAGAAGAACCCACATGGAAACCTACCACTATAGAAGCTTCTTAAAGTATATGCATATACATTATAAAATGAGATTAAAAGGTAGTTACCTTATAATGGGGGGAGGGGCATTGCCCCTACTAGACACCATAGGCTAGCAAAGTAAAAGCCAAATGTCAGAGATGGGCTCTCTCTTTTGAAGCTGTTGACCGGGCAGTCCATAGAACCTCAAACAATACTGGACATTGCCCCTGCTGTTGGTTACCCACAAGAACTTGATGGTTGGTAATACCCTATTGTTGAAGATGTTACAGGCATGAGTGGTAGAAAAAACAAGGAAAAATCAAGCTGGCACTGGCTTCAAAGCTTCATTCCTACCGGCTAGGCTTCATAGTGCTGAACGGTGCTATGCATGCTACCAGAAGAAAAAAGTAATCATTAATCTTACTATGGTGGTTTGAATGAAAATGTTTCCCATAGGCTCCAAGTATTTGGACGTTTTGCTCCTAGTTGGTGGTGTTGTTTTGGGAGGTCTTAGAAGGTGCGGTCATGATGGAGGAAGCACATCACTGGGGATGCGCCTGGAGAGTTCTTAAGCCTTGCCGGATCTAGAGTCACTCTCTTACTTGCACATCAAAGGACATTTGAGCATACAATTTTTTTGGTCTTTTTGAGACAGGGTCTCCCTATAACCTCAGCTGGCCTTGAACTTGCTATGTAGACCAGGCTGGCCTCAAACTCACAGAGATCCGCCTGCCTCTGACTCCCAAGTGCTGTGATAAAAGGCATGCACCACCACACCCATTTGACTGTATAGCTCTTAATATATAGAACATGAAATTGGATGGGAGGCTATGAGAGGGGTGTAGGTAAGTGAGGGGCTCTAAATACAATCAAAATATATTGTATGAAATTCTCAAAAATTCAATAAAAAAGGAAAAAAGAAGCAAGAAATTTCATTAATTACCTAAAATATGTGTAGAATGGATCATTAGATGTATGCAGAAATGGAGAGAATGGTGGTGCCACCAATTGAAATAGAAGAATTGGGAGAAACAGCAGGCTTTGGAATAATGGAAGAGTGAATTCCACTCCAAACACAATGAACTTTGAGGTGCTTGTGAGACTTTCAAATAAGATATCCAGCCGGATACTTGTTTCTGAAAGCTGTGAAAAGATGTATGGCATCTAATTTAGAGATTAACAATATTTTAACTGAATCTGTCCTTTATTATTTTCCTTTAAAGCACTACAACTGTAGTTTGCATTGAAGTGAGCTTGAAACACCAAATTTCTTCAAATGTTGTACACATTTTTCCCACAGTTCAATTAGGATATGTGTACATCCACGTGTTCTCAGTGCACAATAGTATGGCTTTCATTATTAAAAGCTAATATAAATCAATGTTACGTATTAAACTTGATGGTATTCTTCCCCCCAGAAGTTTGGTTGTTGTTGTTGTTGTTGTTGTTTTTCAGAAATAACTGACCACAAAGAAGAACATCACCACCTACACATTGCAGCTGTTTCTTGCCCACCCAAGGGAAAATAACCTAAACAATATCCTGTCTTTCTTGGTAATATACTGAAATAACAAGAATCATAAAGCCCCTTACTGTCAAGGTCTCGATACATCTGTTGAGAAAATGATTAACAATTGCTTGTCTTTGCTTCTGTAACTTACTTATTGCTGCATTTAAGGATCAGTGTGACCCCACTGTCCTTGCAACTGCCAATACCATAGGAATGAAGCAGCTTGTGGTTTCTGCCTTTGAAAGACCCCTTCCCCCCACCAAGCTTCACTGCAGTCCCTTATCTGGCCTCTGGAGACTGTCAGTGTTGCTGCAGCAAATAAATTTGTCTAATTAAAATCTGAAAAAAATTGATGGTATCTTAAATTCAAGAAACTATGATGAACTATAGCCATTAACTTGTTTTGTCCTAAGTAGAATGTAACCTACCAGATAAGATTATTCTAATTCCAGATCCACCAAGGACATCATCTTGCCATTTTATCAAATCTGTTCCCTTTTTGCACTTGTCCGTCTCAGAAAAATGCACCATTTAGCCAACTGATAAACTTAAAAACCTGACATATATTCCTGATTCCTCCTTCTCCTTCATCTACAACATCCACCTTCCAAATTTACCTTGAAAATATGCCTCAAACTCATCTCTACCACCATCACCCTCCATTAAGCAACCATCATAATGACCTTGGATTTTTTTAATATTTTATTATTTTTATTTTATGTGTACGAGTATATTGCCTGCATGTATGTGAGTGCACCCATATTGTGCAATGCCGCGGAGATCAGAAGAGGGCATTGGATTCCCCTGGAACTAGAGTTAAGGATGGTTCATAGCTGCCATGTGGGTACTGGAAATGGAACCTGGGTCCTCTGCAAGAGCAGTCAGTGCTCTTAACCACTGAGCCATCTCTCCAGCCCCCATGACCTTGGATTTTTGCAGTCCCTAGATTGGTCTCCTTTCTTCCACTGTGCCTTCTTTATAGCTATTTTCCACATGACAGTCAAAAGATGCTATTGATGTAAGCTACATCATGTCATTCTACTTAAAACCCTTCAAACTCCCATTACACTTAGAGTATGATCAAAACTGGAGAAGGAAAGTTATTGTCTTCAGTTGCATACCTACTAGTGAGCCCACTAAGCTCCAATAGATAGTTCCAAACCCATGATCACTGTTGAAACTCAGTGAGTCACACTACAAAACAAACATAAATATATCAATGTAGTCAAAGTCCTTTGGGAGGGGGGCTTTTTGAGACAGGGTCTCCCTGTAGCCCCAGCTGGCCTGGAACTCACTATGTAGACCAGGCTGGCCTCAAACTCAAAGAGATCCACCCGCCTCTGCCTCCCAAGTGCTGTCAAACTCCTTTTTTATACATTGCATTTTTTATATTTTATTTATTATTTTTATTTTATGTGTATGAGCGTATTGCCTGCATGTATGTGAATGCACCTGTGTCGTGCAATGCCGCGGAGATCAGAAGAGGGCTTTGGATTCCCCTGGAACTGGAGTTAAGGATGTTTTGTAGCCGCCATGTGGGTGCTGGGACTGGAGCCCGAGTCCTCTGCAAGAGCACATACTGCTCTTAATCGCTGAGCCATCTCTCCAGCTCCTATATGCATTTTTAATCAGTTTACGTTTACAAACTAGTGGATTTCCATAAGGCTTCTTCCAACATCCTTAGTTTTAGCTAACCCACCCTCTACTCACTGCTCTCCCTTACTACCCTTTCCCCCATCCCCACTTAGACCTTTAACCCGGGTATTCCCGTTTCTGTTCTTTCACATATATGAGTTTCAAGGTCACAGGTTTCCATATAACTTTTTCATGCACACTTCCTTTTGATTGAGCCTTCCCCCATCTTCTTGTTTCCCCATTCCATATCGCCTTCCAAGTTTGAACCGTTCTGCCCCCAGTAGTCTCTGTTGCTCCCAGAAGACACGGGTTATTAAATGAAATCTCGGTGCTAAGCACAGGATATCTTCTTATAAGTCATTGGTCATGGAGGCTCCAGAAGTACCCAAAACAACACAAGCTATTATCATTGCTCTTAGTTATCTACAATAACTATTCTTATTGATGAAGACACCACAAACTTTGACTGTAGGACATAGATAAATCAACCTTAATACTAAGCAGAAAACTCCCTCCCTGTTGGCTAGCTTTCATAGTGCTGGAAGATGCTATGCAGGCGACTGGGGAAGAAAAGATATCAGCGGTCTTGTCCTGCACTGTAACCTGCATGTTACAAAACTGACATGCAAGGCAAGTTGTGCCCCCCGCCTTGTTCAACAGTAGCATTAAGGTATAACCAACTGCTTTTCTGATTAAGGCCTGCTCCACAGGAAGATTTCTGTTCTGATACTGCAAATATTATTAAGCGGGGCATGGTGGCACACACCTTTAGTCCCAGCTCTTGGGTGGCAGAGGCAGGCAGATCTCTGTGAGATCAAGACCAGCCTAGTCTACATAGTGGGTTCCAAGCCGCCAACTGGTGCTATAGGGAGACCCTGTCTCAAAAAGGCCAAAAAAAAAATTCCATGACTAGGAAAATCATTGGTCCTAGGGGAGAACTTATTGTTCTTGTTTCTCCAAATGGTTATGTTGGAGCTAGAGAGATGGCTCAGCGGTTAAGAGCACTAACTGATCTTGCAGAAGTCCTGGGTTCAGTTCTCAGCACCCACATGGCAGCTAACAACCATCCATAACTCCAATTCCAGGGGATCCAACGCTCTCTTCTGACCCCTGTGGGCATTTTACAACACTGGTGCTCTTACATACATGCAGGAAATACAATCATGCACTTAAAATAAAAATAATAAATACAATCCTCTAAATGGTCATGTTATCAAATTTCCTTCTTAATATTTATGATTATACCCATAGGTTTGTTGTGTTCTTGACCTTGGTCAGAGAAGCTTCTTTTTGCCATAGATAGAGGTTAATGTAGAGACAAACTGCTGAGAATAAGTAACTGTTGAGTGTTCAACCATTGATAGATCATGTATATCAACCCTTTCCCTATCAAAAGCTCAAGGTACATCACCAAAAAGAGGGCAGAAAAAGTTGTAAGAGCCAGAGGAATGGGGTGGGGGGAGACCTGAGAAATGCTGTCTTCTGGATATGACATGGCAGTTGATGGAAGCTAAGAGAGGGAGAGTTGTTTTTCTTTGGGAGTGTAGCCCCTGGTAGGTTTCCCACATCCCAATGAATGCTTCCACATCCATGCACATATTGTCAGCACTAATTTAACTTAGGAGTTTGATAATAATAATAATTAATAAAAGAGGAAATGATATTGGGAGTGAATAGGGTTGTAGGGGAGTTGGAGGGAGGAAGTAGGAAGTGGGTACGATCAAAATACATTATACACATGTGTGGAATTTTCAAGGAATAAATTAAAATAATATTTAAAAGAAATGAATGTAGGAAAGGGATGTGTCCACACGGGGGGGTTAACAGGAGTGTGAGGGAGATAAGACAGGATGGAGTGAGAATAATCAGAATGTATTATGTACATGTATGAAATTTTCAAAGAACAAATTTAATGAATAAAAATATTGGGAAAGAGGGGCTGAAGAGATGGCTCACTTGTTAAGAGCACTGGTTGCTCTTGCAGAAGACCCAGGTTCAAATCCCAACACCCGCATGGCATCTAACCATCCATAACCCCAGTTCCAAGGGATCGGACATCTTCTTCTGTCCTCCAAGGGCACTCCATGACACAGGCACACTTACATGCATACAGGCATAACACTCATACATATAAAATAAAAATTAAAATTAAATAAATATATTGGGAAGAAATGACATTCATGGCCTTTCATGAGCTTCAAGTCTCCAGTAACTTCTTTAACCTCATCTTGCACCATTCCCCATTTGCTTCTACTAAAGCACACTTTACATTTTCCTAATTTCTAGTTAATTCTTTCCCTCTTCAGAACCCTAGTCCAGGTTATGCTATCATATAACCTATTCATTTCCCATCTCTTTCCTCAGTTCACCTATATTTATCTCTTAGGTCTTAAGTGTCATACCTTAAAGAAAATTTCCCTGACTGCCCAATTCAAACTAAATTATATCCCCTTATTATTTTTTTGTTTTTCTTTAAAACAAATATCACCATTTCTAATATATGTATATATTCATATATACATATACAGTATGTAATATATATTACAAATATATAATACATATACATATACGTTTGAATAATGTTTCTTTTTGTCTCACCCACTGAACCAGAAATTTTATGAGGCCAAAAACTGGGCAAATTTTGCTCATTACTGCATATCCAGTGGTTCATATAGTATACAAAGCATAGGAAACACTCAAATATTCGTAACCCAAATAGCCTCATGCAAAGAAGATAAAGCACTGATCACGCTGAAACACAGAAATGTCTAGTAGAAAAACTATAAAATCAGATTTTCAGGTGAATAATATACAAATGCTATATGTCCTATAACAGATAGAGAAAACATTTCTAGCCAGAAAATTCCAGCAGCAGGTATAAAATACATTGGCAAATGCAAAACTTTGAATTTCCTTATCGATGCAAAGATAATATTTAAAATCTAAGTTTGTAAGAGAGATTGTGTATTTTTGATAAATACCAAAGATTTTAATACAAATTAATTTTCCAACGCTGACAGATATGTGGAGAGAATGGAAAATGACCCAGAAGACCACCACAGGAACCCAAGTGGAGGAGAGACTGTTGGTTGTCACCCAATATCCTCTGTCCCCTTCTCTTATGCTGATTATGGCTTCCCATGTAAGGACTGAATGTCTAAGCTTTTTTGTTGCCATGTATTGTCATGTGATAAAGTTTTAGCCAATAAAATGTGAAGAGAAGTTAACTGTGCTATCTTTAGGTCTTGCCTTTTGAAAGAGGGATGCCTTTCCCTTTCCTGCCTCCTATCACTTCTTCATTTCAGTGCCTGGAACATAGATGTTATGGCTAGCCTTCCCAAATTATGGTAGTAACTTCCTCCTCCTCAGGTCTTGTGAATGGAAATGAGTACAGCTGTTTCTAGTCACAGGATCATTCACAATCCCATACAGCTTCCCTCAACCATGCAACCCTATTTATAAATAATCATTCCATTTAATTCCATTTAATTGCCTTTTGAGTGAACATTACAATGAACAAAATTAATGTAGTTATATACTAGAATCTAAATTTATGAAATGCCAGGTGACACATTATAAACTTGTGCTTTTCCAACTTCGAGTTCAGTGGTGGGTAGTATTACTAGTAATAAAATGTCTCACACATTTAGAGATAAATGTTGATCGTGAGTTCCATCATAAGTGAGTTCTGAACAATTCTTTTAATCTTTCCCAGCCCTAAATCAGTTATTTAATAAATACCTCAATCATTTAAATAATATCTTTCCTCCCAGGAAAGAGAGAAGTATTATACCTTGGGACATTTAAGAAATCTCTCTCAATGTCTTTTTAAATTTTATTGTTTACTGAATTTGTGTGATTTTCATACAATATAGTTTGATGGTATTTTGATCCCCTCCCTTATCTGCACCTCCCCACACTACCCCCTCCCAATTTATTCTCATATATATACAACACAGCCTATAGAGTCTGATTTGTGTCCCCAAATGCCTTCAGTGTGGGTCCATCCACTGGGCCCACCAAGAATTCTATCCCTGAATGCAGTGCCAGATAGAAGAGACCTCCCTTAGATCGACAACATGCCGTACAGCACTCATCAAAGAAGTTTCTCTTTGCACATCTGGTCAGGCACCCAATACTAGGTGACACTTTTGCAGTTGAATCTCTACAATTAAGACTCATGGAATGCCACGGAATGAGGGGTAGAGAGAGAGCTAATGCACCCCTCAACTCTCACCAGTGAGGCTTCAACGTACATCAGAGTGCAATGCACACAGAAGGCCAAAACTGGCCAAGTGTTGGAGAATCATAGACTGTAGAGTGTAGGATGGGACTCCTATATGGAACCTCACCCACCCACGGCTCAGGGACCATTGCAGAAGACGAGGTAGAAAGATTGTAAGAGCCAAGGCTGATTCATGAACACAGGGAAGTGGAGGTTTCCAGGCCCCTGAAGGCTTGCTCATGTGAGCCTGTGGCAGCAGTGACATCGAGTATGGAACCCATGTCAGCTCAATTAAACAAGAGTCCAAAGGGAGGTGAGAAATAGGTGGCGGGTCAACACTAGATTGAGAACTGTCTGAGACTTATTGTTGTTGGGTGAGGGAGATTATGACTTACATGTGACCACTGGATGGGCTGACTAGACTACAGTGAATGCATTTGTACTGAATGACATTTGGGCACAAACACCTGAATGAATAGAACTCAGCAAGTATGGCAGAGTGCATAGGGTTCAGTGGGGGGACAGGGGGAGGCATGGATGTGGGAAGGGGTCTGGATGTGAGTGGGAAATGTATGAAATTTTTAAAGCTCAATAAAAAAATAAATAAAAATTCAATTAAAAAAGAATTCTATCCCTGTAAAACAATGTGATATATTGTGTGAAGCAACAGAGTCTACAATGACACCATGCTTTTGTTTCCACAAAGCTTCATGCTGGCCTAATTCCTCATTGTCACAGCCTGGGGTCAGTAGTGGCATCCAACCTTGTCGACAGCTCACGAACACACAGCCTCTGCTCTGGGGTATTATATAAATGTACAACAAGGGGAGAATGTGCTTTGGTTTTTTTTTTTTTTAATCAGGGTCTTTTTATGTAGCCTAGGCTGGCTTCAAACTTACCATCTGTCCTCAGCCTCCCTGAGTGCTAGGAACACAGGCATGCACCATTAAGCCCAGCTTGTACTCCTTTCTTGACTCTCAGTTTGAAACAGAATGCAGGCAGTCATCATAAGGCCCACACAGATATTCTTACTCGAATAAAGTATTAAAACATAACCACTGTGACCAATATCCATTGAGAGTGCTTCCATCACATGAGACTCTGGATAGAAACCACCAGTTTAACAGACTTATAAATAGATGGTCCCTAGACCAGCAACAAAGCATCATCTGTGATCTTGTTAGAAATACAAAATCTTGGACCCCATCCCAGACCTAATAAATCAGAATTGACATTTTTATCAAGATTAACAGGTGATTCATATGCATACTAAAGTTTAAGAAACATTAAGGAATACATCTGTTCACATGAGTCTTTTATATTTAAATGTTTCCTTTTTTCTTACTTTGTTTAAAAAAAAAACAATCGCTGACATAACTATTTTTTAACACTTAGAATACACATTTTAAACCTTCATCACAGTGTGCAGTAAATTGTGAAAATTTTCTAATCAATGTTTTGAATTGTTTATAAAAGAAACACAGTTAAGTTATATATAAAAGTAATCTGTTTTTACAGAGTTCTTCAAAACAGCCTCCAGTATTAAGTCCTCTTTATAGAGAGGTTAACTTCATGAAATTTTAGACAGTTGCACTAGACAGACTATTTCTCCATATGATTTCTAAAACCAATGAAATACATTTGTAAGTTTTTTTCTTTTTGAGATGTAATCTTATGTAGCCCACACAACCCTTGAACTTCTTATGTAGTTGAGGATATCCTTGAAGTTTTTATCTTCCTGCCTCCTCCTCCTTAGTGCTGACATTACCACACTCAGTTTATTCAGTGCTGCAGACCAAACCCAGGATTTCATGCATGCTAAGCAAGCATTTTACCCACTGAGCCCCATTTATAAGTTATATAAACAGACTTTTATATAACATATAAAGTGCCCATTAAAAGCTATTCTTTTACTGTATTCAATACCCAGTTGATGAAATTGATCATACTCGTTTAACAATAAAATCCAAAATTGTTGCCTAAAGACCAATGACATGCAAATCTGCAACACTCGAAAATTAAAATAATTACAACACTATATGTCGAGAACCAGGCAAGGTAGCACATACTTGTTGTAACCCTAGCATTCAGGAGGCAAAACCAAGAAGATTGTGAGTTCAAGACCAGCTTGAGCTAAAGAATGGGCTCCAGGACAGCCTGGAAAAATTCTAGAAAAAAAATATTTTTAGAGTTTTCATTATAGGGATTTTTTGTTTCCTTGATTAAGTTTATTCCTGGGCATTTTTTTTTTTTGGCTATTATAATTGGAATTCTTTCACTAATTTCTTTTTCAGTTTGTTTGTCATTGAGATATAGGAAGGTTACTGATTTCTATGTGTTAATTTTATGTCCTGATACTTTGATGAAGGTGTTTATCACCTCTAAAATGCTTTTTGATTGTAGTGTTTTGAGTCTTATGTATAGAATCATATTATCTGCAAGTAAGGATACTTTGACTTCTTTTACCATTTGTATCCCTTTAATTTCCATCTCTTTTATTGCTCTAGCTAAGACTTCAAGCACTATTTTAAATAAGAATGGGACGGAAAGGTAAGAGCCAGGAAGGAAGTGCATGACCATTTGGAAATAGAGTCCTACAGGCTCCTGGGACCCTGCTCATATGAACCTACAGCAATGATGTCAGCATACACAAAACCCATGCAAACTCAAGCAGACAAAAACCCAGCACAGAACTATGGAAATGGACAGCAAGCCCCAATCTTATTTGAAGAATTATTGGCAGCTGATTACTGCTGGGTGAGGAAGAGCTGATCTTAAAGGGAAGGACTCTTGATAAGCTGACTAGACCTCAGTGGATGAACTTTCACTGAGGGATGCCTGGGGACACTAACTTGACACAAAAAGTCTTAACACAAATAACAGAATACATGAATTCCAGTTCGGGGGGGGGGAGTGTATTAGTCACTTTTGCTGTGATAGAAATACTGTCCGGAGCAAATTATAGAAGAAAGAGTTTATTTGAGCTTACGGTTCCAAGGGAATTACAGTCCATCATGGGAGAGAGCCATGGTGGCAGAGGTGGCTGGAAGAAGAGCGGAAGCTAAGCTCTCACATCATCACGTGGGCACAGGAAGCAAGAGGGCGACTGGAGATCTGGCAAGGCCACCCCCAGTGATGTGCTTCCTCCAGGATAGCCATGCCTTCTAAAACCTCCCAAAACAGTGCCATCATCTGGGGACAAGATGTCCAAACACTTGGAGCCTATGGGGAACATTTTCATTCAAACCACCACATTCCACCCCCTGGCCCCCATAGGCCCATGACCATATAAAATTCAAAATGCATTTAGTCCAACTTTAAAAGTCCCCATAGTCATTATCAGTCTCAATACTATTCAAATGTCCACAGTCCACAGGTAAATATCTTAACTGTAAGCCTCTATAAAATCAAAAGACAAATTACATATTCCCAACATACAGTGGAACCGAATACACATTAACATTCCAAAAGGGAGGAAGGGAGGCATAGTAAGGAAATACCGGACCAAAACAAGACCAAAAACCAGCAGGGCAAACACCAAATCCAGTAGCTCCACGTCCAACTTCTGGGACTTTACTTCAAAAGGGCTTAGATGGCTCAGACTCTCTAGCTTTGCTGTGTGTAACACACATCTCTCTCCTGTGCTGGTACCACTCCCTGTATGCAGGTCTTCTTGGCAGATGCCTCACAGCTCTGGCATCACAAGCTTCTTGGGGTCTCCATTGCCAACCAGGCTTCACCTTCACAGCTTCACAGAATGGCCTATCAGGGCCTTCTCTAGGCAGGGGAATCCCTGCTTCATGCTGCCTGGCCTCTGAGGCTCTCTGAAACCTCGGAGGAAGAATTGATGACCCCTTCACTCTTCCATCTTTTATGACTCTAAAGCCAGCACCAGGTAAACAACACTGCCAAGTTTGACTGCAAGTTTGAGGTAGACTCCAGCCTGCTTTTCCATTTTAGAAGCTTTTCTCTTCCGTGGCCCCCCAAAGCTTTTCCTTTCAGAAGCTGGAGGCTTAACTGGGTGTGGTCTTGCCCTGGAGGCACTCTCTCCATTGTTTAAGTTTTAATCTCTAGGCCCCTCCTTAATCACTTTAATCTCATCAATAGGATCCTCTCCATCACATGCCAGGGCTCCAACATTTATCTTCTTAATGCTCTTTTTCAATCCAAACTGTATTTCTTTCTGACCCATTTGCTCTTTTTCACTGTATATCTGCATAGTATTCACCATTAATATCCATGCCACCATTTCTACATCAGGCTGTCTTGCAATTTCTTCTGCCAGAGAAATTAGTCCATTGCTTTTCAATTTAGCCTCAGGCAAGTTTTAGGTTGAGGGCAGACTCCAGCCAGACTCTTTACCAAAATATCCCAATTGCTGCTTAAGTCCTTATTTCTCTCTGGAACTACATTGTTCTCAGCACTGCTTTCTTTCAGGCATCTACTAGACTGGCCTGTTAAATTCTGCTTATAGCAGACAACTGCTTTTCTAGCCCAAACTTCCAAAGGCTTCCACATTCTTCCAAAACCCCACATGGTCAGGTTCTACACAGCCAACACCCCACTCCTAGAAACACTGACCTGAGCAACTTATAGAAGGAAGAGTTTATTTGAGCTTACAGTTCCAGGGGAATTACAGTCCATCTTGGCAGGGAGGCATGGTGGCAGAGGTGGCTGGAGGAGGAGCAGAAGCTAAGCTCTCACATCATCATGTAGGCACAGGAAGCAAGAGGGTGACTGGAGATCTGGCAAGGCTTAAGAACTCTGTAAGCCCACCCCCAGTGATGTGCTTCCTCCAGGATAGCCACACCTTCTAAAACCTCCCAAACAGTGCCATCATCTGGGGACAAAATGTCCAAAGACTTGGAGCCTATGGGGAACATTTTCATTGAAACCACCACAGGGGGGTATGGGAGAGTCTCAGTTGGGAAGGGGCTATAGAGATGATTAAGATGTTCTATATGAAATACACAAAAATTCAATAAAAATTTACACAAAAAAGGAAAAATTAAAATAAATGGAAAGAGTGGACAACTTTGCTTCCTGTTCTTAGTGGAAACGTCTTAAGTTTTTCTCCATTTAATATGATATTGGTTTTTCATATATAATCCTTATTATGTTAAGATATGTTCCCTCCATTCCTAGTCTTTCCATGAGATGATCATGTGATTGCTGTCTTTTAGTCTATTTATATGATGAATAACATTTATTGATTTGCATATGTTGAACCATTCTTGCCATCTCTAGGATGAAGCCAACTTAGTCATAATCTTTTTCATATGCCCTTGGATTCGGTTTTTTCAGTATCTTATTGAGAATTTTTGCATCTATGTTCATCAGGGAACTTGGTCCATAATTTTCATTTTTGTGTTGAGTCTTTGCCTGGTTTTGGTACCAGGATAATACTAACTTCAGAATGAATTTGGAAGCCTTCTTTCATCTCCTATTTTATGGAATAATTTAAGTAGTATTGATGTTACTTCTTTGATGTTCTGGTAGAATTCTGCAGTAAATCATCTGGTCCTGGGATTTTCATACTTAGGAGACTTTTTATTACTGCTTCAAACTCATTGCTGGTTATTAATCTGTTTAAATTATATATTTCATCTTGGTTTAATTTTGATATGCTGTAAGTATCTGGAAATCCATCCATTTCTTTTAGATTTTACAATTTTGTGGAATTGGGGGGTATAAGGGGTGCAGATGGGGAAGGGGGTATAAAGATGATTAAGATGCTTTGTATAAAATGCACAAAAATTCGATAAAAATGCACAAAAAGTCCTTATAATTTTCTGAATTTCATTGCTATCTAAATTTAAGAGACCAAAGAAAAAAATTGAGGAAGACACTAGAAGATGGAGTGACCCCTCCCCTCCCCCATGCTCATAGGCTGGCAAGATTAATATTGTGAAACTAGCCATCCTACGAAAACCAATCTACAGATTCAATGAAATCCCAATCAAAATACCAGGATCTTTTTTCACAGACAAAGAGAAAACAATCTCAAAATTTATATAGAGGGACAAAATACCAAAGATAGACAAAGCAGTTCTGGACAAAAAGAATACTGCAAGAAGTATCAACATACCTGATACCAACTTATACTACAGAGCTATAATAGTAAAAGTAGCATGGTACTAGCACAAAAATCAGACACATAGATCATGGAACATAATACAGAACACAGATACAACTTCACTTAACTACAACTACCTGATCTTTGACAGAGATGCCAAAAATATATATTGGTGAAAAGACAGCATCTTCAACAAATGGTGCTAGGAAACCTAGATTTACCTCTCACTGTGCACAAAACTCAACTCAAATGTATCAAGAATCTCAGCATAGGTCCTAATACCTTAAAACTGCTAGAGGAAAAAGTAGGAAGTACACTTCAACTTATAGGCACAAGTAAGGAATTTCTTAATAGGACTCCATTAGCTCAGGAAATATGACCAACAATTGACAAATGGGATCTCATGAAACTAAAAACCTTCTGTACATCAAAGGAAATGGTCAACAGAGTGAAGAGGTAGCCCACAGAATGGGAGAAAATCTTTAGCAGCTATAGATCCAACAGTCGATTAGTGTCTAGAATATATAAAGAACCCCAAAACTAAACACCAATAAAACAAATAACCCAATTAAAATTGGAGCATGTTACTATACAAAGAGGTCTTAAATAAAGAAATACAAATGACTAGTAAATCCTTTTAAAAAGTGTTCAGCATCCTTAACCATCATGGAATGCAGATTAAAACTAAGATCTGTGTCACCCCAAGCAAAATGGCCATCTTCAGGAATACAAATGCTGGTATGGGTGTAGCAAAAGGGGAACCCCTGCACTGTTATTGGGAATGTAAACTAGCTCAGCCATTCTGGGTATTAGTTTGGAGGTTTCTCAAAACCTGGAAATAAATCTACCATATGATTCAGCTATACTGGCCCTGAGCACATATCCAAAAGACTTTGTATCTTACTATAGAAATACTTGCACATCCATGCTCACTACTGCTCTACTCACAATGGCTATGAAATAAAGACAGCCTATATGCCCATCAACTGATAAAAGGATGATAAAAATATGGTCCATATATACAATGGAATATTACTCAGTTCTAAAGGAAAAAGAAATCACGAAATTTGCAGGTAAGTGGTTGGAACTGGAAAAGTTTATACTGAGTGAGGTCACCTAGGCCTAAAAAGATAAATGCCACACGTTCTTTCTTATATGAGAGTCCTAGTTTCAAAACTTTTGTTTTATGTGTTTAACGTGGAATACATGTGGAGGCTATAAAACTATAATGGGCCATTGGTTGGGGTATGCATTTAGGAAGCAGGGATAGTAGAACATAGGTGAAATGAAGGTAGAGAAGAGGAATACTGGGAGCAGAAGGGTTCACATAGGTACTAGGCTGATGAGAATGGGGAAATGAGGGTCCAGGAGAAGACTTGACCAAAATGAAGTGTACATGAAGAAGCTACTTGGGAACCTATGAGCTTTCAATCCAAGTAAAAAATATAGTAAAGGAAGATAGAAGAACTTATGTGGTATGAAAGAACAGGGAGAGTTCTGGGACCTAATGTTTGTAATCAGGGCTGAAGACAGGGAGGTGGAGAAAGGAGGGATAGGGTGGGTTAATCAAAACAAAGATGCATGAAGAAGCCTAATGAAACCTCACTAGTTTGTAAGCTAATTAAAATATAATTTGTTTAAAAAGGATTTTGAATAGAAGTAACCCACATTTGTGAATAATACTGCTCCCAGAATATATGGGAAATTAAATGAAGATCCCAGTGCCAGGCAGGGTTATCTCCCTATGAGTTACTGGCCAGAGAGACCCCAGAGGCACCCAAAACAAACACAGGCTATTGACATTGCTCTTGGTTTCCTACTATAACTAGATGGTAAGACCCCATTGTTGAAGACACCACACACTTTGGTTGGAGGACACAGAGAAATTAAACTTGAACTGACCAGGAAGTTCTCCATGATAGCTAGGTTGCATAGTGCTGGAAGGTGCTATGTATGCTGCTGGAGGAGGAAAGACATTAATGATCTTATCCAGTGCTTAGAGTATGAAGGAAAAGTTAACACTGTAGTTGAAACTTAAAAAATAACAAGAAGGTCACTAAAGAAGATACTGATAGGCCAGCAAGTTGCCTCAGTGGGTAAAAGTGCTTGCCATGCAAGTCTGATGACTTGAGTTCACTTCCCAGATCCCACAGTGGAAGGAGAGAATCACCTCCCAAAAGTTGCCCTCTGACCTCTCCATGTAAGTCATGGCACATACATTCCTGTACTCATACACCCACACACAATAATAATAACAGTAATAATAATTAATAAACAAATAAAATAAACATTAACAAAGAAGATACTGATGAAAACAATCACATATGTGGTGGGGTCTTGCAGACACCTTGATTTCATTGCTGTAACAAAATACCAGAGAAAATCAGTTCAAAAGAAGGAAAAGTTTATTTGGGCTCAGGTTTTAGTCCATGGCCAGTTGGCCACGTTGCTTTATGCCTGTGGTAGCATAGAATAATGGTGAAATTACATGGTAGAGGAGGTTGCTCATCTCATAGCTTCCAGGAAGCAAAGGAAGAAGCAAGAGCTGGGATTCTAAGACCCCCTTCAAGGGCATGCTTCCAATGATCTAACTTCCTTCTATGAGACCTGATCTTCTAAAGGTTCCACCACCTCCCAATAGTGTCACAAGGGCAAGTGAGCTTTAGCACATGGGGTTTGGGATGGGGGCATTTAAGATTCAAACTATAACAAAGGGTTGTTAAATTAATGCATTATAACACCCACATTGTATTCCTGGGCTTTTTCAGTACACAACTTGTTTCTCATGTCTTTGGTTTTTCCCTTTCTTCTTTTCCCTGAGTCTATTCTATTCTCATTCATTATGATGAGTGATGCTTTCAAAGAATATAGTTATTTTCTAATCGATAATAGGTCCCCAATAAATTGTAAATAATTTTTACATTTTGTGTGTGTGTACATGTATGTGTGTGTGTACATGTATGTGAAGGTCAGAGGATAATCTTGCTTCTTTCTTTTTCTCTACCATGTGGGTTCCAGGGATTGAACTAAGTCATCAGGCTTGGCAATAAACACCTTTAACTACTGAGCTGTCTCACCAACAAACCCCCAATAATTTAAGAAATTTTTCCTTAAAGTATAGAGGCAAGGGAAATGCTAACAGAATCCATTTTCATATATTTGTCTTCCATATTAATGGTTTCCTAAATTACATCTCTTCACAGTGGAAACAGAACAGATCCAGAATCATATTTCTACCTGCAGGGTATCACTTTTATGTTTTTTCAAAAGGGCACTGTGTCAGGCTGGAGAGATGGCACAGCTGTTAAAGGCTAAGGCTAACAATCAAAATGTTAAAACGGCACTGTGACATTACCGGGCTTCAGAAAAGAGAAGTTTTTACAGTGCAGTAAGTAAATCTTTCCCAGTCTATCTGGGACTCTGAATGTACAGAGTATGCAGGGACAGGAGAGTTGGGACTAACATAGAGATGGGATTCCCCCCAGAGGACACCACCACATCATATGCAATATTGGGATCATGCTTTGTACCTTGGTGTTTGGAATGGCAAAATGGCAGAAGGAAGATGAATGAAGTGAGCGAGTATTAATGCCAAGTAAAAGTCACACAATGGATATTCAGAATGATCCCATATATAAAGCTGGAGTAAAGACAATAGCTAACAAATGTTGATTCTCATTAAGGAGCCATTGAAACTGAAAAGAGCCTTCCAAAGCACATTCACTAATATAAATTTGAGAGACTGAGGATAACTTCACAGTGAAAATAATACAACATAAAATTTTCCCTCTGAATATCTGTGTGCCCGTGTTTATCACAGCACCATTCACAATAGCTAAGTTATGGAATCAGCCTGGGTACCTGTCAATGAATGAATAGATAAAAAATTGAATATATATACACATATCACAGTATTATTCAACTATAAGGATGAGCAAAATCATGTTTGCAGAAAGAAATGGATGGAACTATAGAACATCATGGCAAGTGAAATAAATTAGACTTACAAAAATGTATCATACATTCTCACATATGGAAGCTAAAGAACAGGGGAGCAGAAATGACGTGAAAATAAGACTTTCAGAGACGAGGAAAGACATCAGAGAGAGGGGAATGGGAGGGAAAGGCATCAGCGAGAGGGGGAGATAGGAGGTTAAAGGAGAGTAATAGGCACCATAGATGTGATGAAACTATGTTATATGCATGTGTCCTAGTCTGTTTCTCCATTGCTGTGACAAAACGCTCTGACAAATATCAACTTGGGGAGGAAAGGGTTTATTTAGCAGTTCACATCAGGGAGCCCAAGGTAGGGCAGGAACCTGGAGGCAGGAGCTGGAGCACAGGCCATGGAGGAATGCTGCTTACTAGCTTGCTCCCCTGGCCCCTGTTCAGCCTGCTTTCTTATGCAACACAGGCCCACCTGCCCAGGGGTGGCACCACCCACAGTGGGCTGGGCCCTCCCACATCACTCAACAATCAACAAGGTGCCCCATGGACATGGCCACAGGCTAGTCCAATGAAGGCAATTCCCCAACTGAGGCTCCCTCAACACAGGTGTGTCAAGTTGACACTAAAGCTATCCAGCACAGCATGTATGAAATTGTCCCAGTGAAATGCATTACTGTATATAACTAGTGCACTAATCATTTTTAAAATATGATTCCTGTTTTTATAAGTTTGTCAGTGAGATCCGCTCCTGCCTCCAGGATCCTGTACCATATGGCTATCTAATCTACAGTTCCACATCTGCATTATTCCTCAATGATAAAGGCATTGTGTCTTTATCAACTTCCAGGGAGAAGTGATTAAAAACTGCATGAACTCAGCCTCTCAAGACCAGGTAAGGCAAGGCACATATAGTTTTGCAGATTAAGTAAAGAGGCATGGACAAACTTCATCAGCAACTTAATCAGAACAACAGAAGTTCTCTAGGAAATATAAAACTATTTAGTTTGTTAAGAGATGAGTTCTTTGCATACAGAGCTCAGTGTGAGTATATGAGGCACATACACTATTTCAAGAAGCTTGCAGTTAGCAAGGCTAGGAGGTGGCTCAGCAAGCAAGAACACTTGTACAAGCATGAGGACCTGAGTTTGAATCCTCCAAACCCACTTAAAAATCTGGACATGACTAATAACTTCCTAAGTGGATTGAAGGTCTACTCCATAAGAAGGAACTCATGATTGCTATTGTAAAGCTGTCCAAGAACCTGTGACTGGGAGCTCATGGGCCCAAGGGGAAAACCTATTACTACTATTTTGCTAAATGGATATAGTGTTAAACTGTGTTCTGCATACCTATTCTTAGACCCACAAATTAGTGGAGCTCTCAGCTATCATCAGAGAAGCTTCTTTTTTGCAGTGGATGACACCTAATACAGAGATTAACAACTGATTAAAATACAGAAAATAAGTGACCATGGAGTGCTCAGCCCCAAAAAGGACATTTATATCACACCTCCTCCCTACAAGGCTCAGGAAACATTATGGAAGAAAGGGCAGAAAGATACTGGGAGCCAGAGGTCAGGAAGGACTTGGATGAGAGAGTCTTCTGAACATCATCAACTCACAGCAGCTGTGGCTGCCTGCATAAGACCTTCACAAGATCAAGCCAGTCAACATTCCACCAAGGACAGGCAGGGGTTCATGAGATCCCAGCCCAGTTGAGAAGCTATTTGCAGTTGATGATTGGTGGGGGTGAAAGAGTCAGTTTTCTTCAGGGGTATGGGTCCTGCTAGATTGCCCATGCTCCGGTGCACAGAATGCATGCACATACTAACAGCACTAATTGGACTGAGTACGCTATGATAATGATGATGAAAAAGAGGAGGAGGAGGAGGAGGAGGAGGAGGAGGAGATGAAGCTAGGAAGGAGATGTGGAAGAGTCTAGGAGGAAATTGGAAGGGAAGAGTAGAGAGTAGATATGATCTAAATATATTGTATACACATATGAAGTTATCAAAGAATAAGTATAAAATAGAAATAAATACTGTAACATACAAAAAAATTAAAAGAGATGAAAAAATATCTGGGCATGGCCATGCATGACTGTAGCCCCAGTACTTTGGAGGGCAGAGGCAGGAGGATCAAATAGTTGGGGCTTGCTCCAGCCTAGCTCCAGTTTCAATCCTGCCCCAAGGGAATAAGGCAGTGACAGAGAAGAACAAGAAACATCCTTCTCTGGACTCTACACATGAGTAGACACACACAAGTACATCACATACAATACTATGCATACACTCACAGAAAGAGAGAGGGGAAGGGAGGGAGGGAGGGAAAAGAGAAAGAAAGAGAGACAAAGAAGAAAGAGAGAGAGAAAGAAAGAAAGAAAGAAAGAAAGAAAGAAAGAAAGAAAGGGAAAGAAAGAAAGAGAATCTGGCAATTAGATCCTAAATTTTGTTAGGGATCTTAAGTGTCCCTCACTGGTAGAAATTTCATGCCAGAGAGAACGACATCTTCCACTAACAAATTGGACAATAAATATATGAGGGCTGGAGAGATGGGTCAGTGGTTAAAAGCACTGGCTGCTCTTGCAGAGGACCTGTGTTCAGTTCCCAGCACCCCCATGGCAGCTAACAACCATCCATAACTCCAGTTCCAGGGGATCCGACACCCTCTTCTGACCTCCTCAGGCATTGCACTACACAGATGGACATACAGACATGCAAGCAATACACTCATGCACATCAAATTATTTGTGTAAAAATATATAGTGAAACTTAGACATAAAAGAACTTTTCTCTGAAACCATAGGAATATTCATATTCAAATCTGTATTTCAATGTCATGTGTACATTATGACATAATGAATACAATGAATCAGGTTACAGGTTTCCTAAGGGCAAAATCACTTTTAATTCTGTATCTTTTCCCTAAAAGTTCTCTTAGCTGCATTCATTCAGTTTTTACAGAAGCATAACTCATGAGTATTTTTACACAAATACTGCAGCATCAGCTTCCAGGACAGCACCCATTCTACTTGGGTAGAAAGCTACATTTGTATATTCACTTAGCCATACCAGAGGTCTCAAAAATGTACATTTGAGGCTTATGAGACAATTGGACAGGTAAAAGTGCTTGCTGCCAAGGCTGACAACCCGTGCTCAATCCATGGAACCCATATGGTGGAAGGAAAGAAATGACTCCCGCAAGTCTCTGAAAACACACACACACACACACACACACACACACACACACACACACACCAAGGAATAAGTAAGAAATAAATGTTAAAAATTTTAAGTGTACATTTATTGGTAATTAGGCATCAAACTGTTAGGTAACTTAAATCCAACCTTTCCAAATGATTTTGTAAAGGCAGTACAGTATTGTGTCCCAGAGATTCTCCTTTATTCTTGATGTGGTCCACATATCTTGGGAGTTTGGAAAATGATAGAGCTGTAATGAGTGTCCCTCATCCAGCATGTAAACCGAGGGTGTCCCACCATATCTCAGGGAGATTTAGCTCTCATAACTTGGCCTTCCCTCCTCTCCTAGATCCTGGAAGCCTCTGTGTCTCCTCACCTGCCTTTTTCTGTCCTACCAAATCGAATCTTTTCTTATCCAGTGAAGCAGTCATGAAGTCTCAGTTGCCAAAGACCTCACTGTCTTATGCATCCTAACATGGAACAGGCCATTCATTTTATTATTTTAGTTAACATAAAAAAAGTGATGGCTTTCATTATGACAGTTTATACATGTATGTTATTGCACCTTGATCCTATTCACCCCCCCACTGCCCCAGGATTGATTCCCAGCACCCACATGACAGCTAACAACCATCCATAACTCCAGTTCCAGGGAATCAGACCTCTCCTGACCTCCATGGCCATTGCACAACACAGCTGCACTTACACACATGCAGACAATACACTCATACACATAAAATATAATAAATTTAAAAAAGAAAAATTTTCACTTACAGCCTCTGGAGTTAGAGTGGCACAGGCCCAGTTTCTGGTTCTGTTGGTTAGAAAGAGGGAACCTGAGTTGCTTCTGCCAGAAAATACATAAAGAAACTTCCTGGGAAGAGATCACCCTTCCACCACATGCAGAAGGAAAAAGTGGATTTGTGGATACTGAGAAAAAGAATGCAGTGGGCTGTTTCTCTACCATCAGGAGGGTAGGACTGTGGGAAGCAGGCGCGGTCAAGCCAGCCAGGATGGCACCCTGGCTGGCTGCCAAGCCTCGTGCCCCTCACTTGTTTACTCCAACCTGCACAAGCACAATAAGCCCGATCATGTGCTGCCTGCTTGATCAGAGACATCATCGAGTATGATCCTGCTACGTGGCCCAATAAGCTGCCACTCTGCCTGCCCGCTACGTGTGTGTGTGCCCTGATTGGTCCTGGCTGGGGGGAAGGCTGTTGGGAATGCTATATGAAGAGCTGAAGTGTGTAATAAAGAGAGAGAGTGAGAAGAAGAAGCTTGAACCTCACCTTGGTGTCTGTGTCGTCTTTCCTCGGCTCTGCTGGACGGAGTCGTGGCTTGCAGCAAGTGGTGGCCCATACAGGGAACCCTGATGCTCCGGAGTTGTAAGTAAAAGACAAAACAATAGTGCTAGCTGTTGGGAATGCTATATGAAGAGCTGAAGTGTGTAATAAAGAGAGAGAGTGAGAAGAAGAAGCTTGAACCTCACCTTGGTGTCTGTGTCGTCTTTCCTCGGCTCTGCTGGACGGAGTCGTGGCTTGCAGCAAGTGGTGGCCCATACAGGGAACCCTGATGCTCCGGAGTTGTAAGTAAAAGACAAAACAATAGTGCTAGCAAAAGTTCCAAGTTCCCT
>NW_008359081.1:122989-135479 GCF_000622305.1 Nannospalax galili
AGCAGGTGCGGTCGAGCCGGCCAGGATAGCACCCTGGCTGGCTGCCAAGCCTCGTGCCCCTCACTTGTTTACTTCAACCTGCGCAAGCACAATAAGCCCGATCATGTGCTGCCTGCTTGATCAGAGACATCATCGAGTATGATCCTGCTACGTGGCCCAATAAGCTGCCATTCTGCCTGCCCGCTACATGTGTGTGTGCCCTAATTGGTCCTGGCTGGGGGGAATGCTGTTGGGAACGCTATATGAAGAGCTGAAGTGTGTAATAAAGAGAGAGAGTGAGAAGAAGAAGCTTGAACCTCACCTTGGTGTCTGTGTCGTCTTTCCTCGGCTCTGCTGGACGGAGTCGTGGCTTGCGGCATAGGACAATTACTGACATGCAATGACACTTTGTCAGGTCTTTTAAAGTCACATCTTAAGACATTAAGAGTTGGGCTGGAGAGATGGTTCAGCGGTTAGGAGAACTGGCTGCTCTTGCAGAGGACACAGGTTCAATTCCCAGTACCCATATGGTGCTGACAGCCATCTATAACTCCAGTTCCAGGGGAATCCAACACTCTCTTCCGGTCTCCACAGATATTGCATGACATGGGTGCACTTACATACATGCAGGAAGTACACTCGTATACTTAAAATTAAATTAAATTAAGTTAAAAAGACATTAAGAGTTAACACAGGCCTACAAGGTGGCTCATAGGGTGAGGCCACTTGCTGCTAAGACTGATTACCTGAGCTGGTTAGGAGAAAGAACTGATTCCTGCAGGTGGTCCTCTGACCGCCACACATACACTGTGGCACATGTGAGCCCATACATATACACACACAAAACAAATAAATGTAAGGGGGAAGAAAGAGTTACCAGCAATTAAGAACACTTGTTGCTCTTTCAGAGGACTGGGGTTGACACACTGGGTGTCTCACAACTGCCTGTAACTCCATTTCCAAGGGATCCAACTCCTTCTTCTGGTCACCACAAGCACTCACATACAAATGGTATTCACTCATACACACACACACACACACACACACACACACACACTAATAAAAATAGACCTTTCTTTAAAAAAAGAGTTACTACATGACCCGAAATTCTAGAATTAGGTATATCCAAAAAGCAGAATGTATGTTCACACAAAAATTTATTCTTAAATTTCATAGTACCATTATTCATGATAATGAAAAATAAAGACCAAATGTCCACTAAATAATGAATGGATTAATAAAATTTTCATAATGGAATATTATTAGGGAATAAAAATGAATGGTAGTACTGGGGATATAGCTCAATAAGAGAGCACTTTCCTAGCATGCACAAGACCCTGGGTTCAATTCCCAGCACTGTCAAAACAGATAAAAAATAAATGATGGTTTGGCACGCCCTAAAATGTCGGTGAACTTTGAGACTACACTATATGAAAGAAGCTATTCATAAATGATGCCATGTTGTGTGATTCCATATATAGAAAATATCCATAGGAGGCAAAAATCATAAAGCCACAAAATATGAGTCACTGTGAGGCAATGAGGAGAAAGGCAAACTAAGAGTGACCGCTAAGAGGAAGAGAACATCATTTCTGGGATGATGGAAATGTTCTAGAAGGAGATAATAGTAATTGTTAAACATTACTGTCATTCTACTAAAAACTTTCATGTGTATGAATTGCATTTCAAGAAAACTAAAAGGGTCAAATAAGGGAGGGTAATAGAGGTACGTATGATCAAAATATATACATGTATGGAAGTGTCATAATGATCCCCATTGTTACATAAAATTAATATATGCTAATGTTTTTTAAAGGGAGCTGGAGAGGTGGCTCAGTAGTTAAGAGCACTGGCTGCTCTTGCAGAGGACCTGGGTTCAGTTCCCAGCACCCATACAGCAGCTAACAACTATCCATAACTCCAGTTCCAGGGGATTCAGTGCTCTCTTCTGGCCTCTGCAGGCATTGGATTCATGTGGCACACATACATGCAGACAAAACACTCATACACATAAAATAAAAATAAATAAATAAATGTTAAACATTTTTAATAATATAAAAATAAACGATCAAATAAAATAACAAATACTTATAAAACTCACAGTTTGAGTAGGTCATCAATTCAGAAACAGCCAAGCTGGCACATGATGTCTCATAGAGTTAGATTCAAGGCATCAACCAGGGATATAGTCATCTGAATTGACTGGTCATGCTTGCCTAGAGAGGCCTCAGATTCTTTCCCCAGGAATCTCTTTAGAAGCTACTGAAATGTCCCCATTGACTTGGTAAAATGATGTCTCTTGGGATGAAAAATCCTAGCAAAAAAACAAAGAGAAGCTATCCTCATTTTATAATCTAATCTCAAAAGCCACAAAACACTATTTGCACCATACACATTACAAGTAAGTCCAGGGGGCTGGAGAAATGGCTCAGCAGTTAAGAGCACTGACTGCTCTTGCAGAGGACCAGAGTTTGATTCCCAGCACCCACATGGCAGCTAACAACCATCCATAACTCCAGTCCCAGGGAACCCAACGTCTTCTTCTGACCTCCATGGGCATTGCACGACACAGGTGCAGTTATACACATGCAGGCAATACATGTATACACATAAAATTAAAATAATAAATAAAATATTTTAAAAAGAAGTAAGTCCATGAATCTAACCCACACTCAAGGCATCACATTTATCCTTTCAGTTTGGTCAAATGCAGAAGGTATTGTTCTTCCTTATTTATGGATGAATAAACTGAGTTGCAGAAAGGTCAAAAATATTTCTCAAGGTCACAAGACTAGCAGGTTCTTACATTTATTTATTTGTTTTGTTTGTTTACTGCAGTGCTGGGAATTAAACCTAGGACTTAATACATACTAGGCAAGTGTTCTACCAATCCAAGCCCCAGAGTACTGTTTTAGTTTGTTTTGCTTTATTTTGTTTTGTTTTTTTTATACAGGGCCTTACTCTACAGCCGAGGCTAACCTTGATCTTGCAACTATCTTCCTACCTCAGCATCTCAAGTGCTTGGATGATAGCATCCACCATATCCAGTCCAGAGCTCATTTTTCCAATTTTTTTAAAATTTTATTAAGACAGTAAAATTTCAGATTAAATAAGTTATTTGAACACCAAAAAGAATAGACATAGTAAAATAGATAACTACATGATAAAAACAATAAATAGTAAAGGCAAGTTTACCAAAATTCAGGGTAGTGGTTATGTCTATGGAGAACACAAAGCTTCAAATATGTGTCCTAAAGAGAAAAAAAATGTATTACACTTTAAATTGCATACATACAAAAAATTTGCATATATAATATATAGAAAATTAAGTTCATCCACTCTGTCTCTACTACTTGTGATAACACAATCCACTTCTTTTTGAAGTTACAATCCTCCTGTTTCCTCTTCCCATGTGCTGGGATTATAGTCATGTGCCACTACATGGGACAAAGACAAGCATTTCTAACAACATCCTTCCTCTGCTAGATTATGAACTCTGTATGGTGAGAGGACTGTTTTGCCCACCATTGCCCACTCTGATTCCTCCAAACCTCCATTTTCTCACAAAGGATGTGTCATCAACCAAAACTCTTCATCTTGTATCCCAACGACAATCTAACCTGCTGATCCTACTTACACAGTTGTGTGTGACCCAGGTGAAGCAATATGTGGAGATCGGCCTTGGACAACTGTACCAAAAATAACCTGCTCCATATAAGGGCCTGTTGCTTAGCTGAGAGTGAAAGAGACTTCTAGCACTCCAGACCTTAATCCCCTTGGAGCCAGTGACAGTCACAAGGGAGTCTCTCGTGCTGATTTTTTTATAATGTTCACTCTGAATTTGGGTGAAGGGCATCCAAATGCCTCTTCCAGGTAGGTTGGAACCTAGTTATTAGTGGCTCAGTTATGCAGCCACGTAGGATGAGGACAACATAACCAAGGCTGTGGGACTTCCCCCAGAGACCTCAGAGCTCATTTTTGAACCTACAATCTGTGTTCTTAACTTCAATCACTGGTGTTTTTTAAACCATGAATTAAACCTAAGATGCATATGACTCAAAAGACCAGTTAAATCATTCATGAAACTGAAAGGGTTTTTACACTCCCTATGTATTTGTAAGGTATGTCCTAGATAGGAATTTCCCCTTTGAGCCTGAGTTTTGTATTATTCATATGGACAACTGACTCGAACTTCATGGTATGAGCCTTAAGGATGGGGATGTTGCTTCATGCTTCTTTGTGGAGGCCACTGTGACAGCACAACGTCTATCTGAGTCCCACTTGAGACCAATGCTAGCTACAGACAGAGGTGTCTTGTGGTGGTTTGAATGAAAATGTCCCCCATAGGCTCCAAGTGTTTGGACATTTTGTCCCCAGATGATGGCACTGTTTTGGGAGGTTTTAGAAGATGTGGCTATCCTGGAGGAAGCACGTCACTGGGGTTGGGCTTACAGAGTTCTTAAGCCTTGCCAGATCTGCAGTCCCTCTCTTGCTTCCTGTGCCTGCATGATGATGTGAGAGCTTAGCTTCCGCTCCTCCTCCAGCCACCTCTGCTGCCATGCCTCCTTACCAAGATGGACTATAATTCCCCTGGAACCATAAGCTCAAATAAACTCTTCCTTCTATAAATTGCTTGGGTCAGTGTTTCTATCACAGCAACAGAAAAGTGACTGATACATATCTCAATCCAGCCCAGAGCAAAAAAAATAAAAATAAAAAGTTTTAAGAAATAATGCTCAGGACAAGCTTTCTCCCTCCATCCCATGTGGACCCCTTGCTGGAGGGTGAATTGAGGATTCCCACACAACCAGTCCTCATCACATCTAAATAATATCAAAGTATCTTAAACTTTACACTAGCAACTGACCCCCTTTGGGGTCATATACCCCTTTTGGGGCTGTATATTCTACGGTGGTAATTCAGGCACTCTACAGAAGCCTCTGCACAGATACGTGTGCCAAATAACATACTTGGGACGTTAGACTTTATCAGCAATGTTTCTGCCTGAAGTCTTGTTGGCTCCTTGTCTGGGAAGGGCACCAGAGCATTGGGTCTTCCTGAAATAAGGCATTAGAACAACCAAAGTAAAGGGGCCCTTACACTACAAACAAATATAAGCTGTTCACTACTCAAAGTATTCTTCCAGGCCTGAGAATGGTGTTTTCTTGTCGTTTGAACAAACGAATTTATTGAAACAACAACTTCTGTCAGAACTTTCTTTCATAGGTTTAAGCCCAATGTGTTTATCCTCTCCAAAGGAGCCAGTATTTCAGATAGAATTTTCACTTTTGCAGAACTGTTTTTCTAATTTTAGAGAATTCAGCCTATTTATTATAAACAAACTAGTCACTATGAAAGGACAACATGCAGCCTTTTGCTACCATCTAGTGGAAATATTAAACTTTACATTGAAACATTTTTGCTTTAACATATTCTACTACCTCACCCATCACTAGAAAACATCCCTAACAAAAACAGCAGGAGATGTGTGTGGTGCCCACCTTTCCCAGTGCCCTATCCCCTCTCATGTTCTGCAATGAATGTCCCTTCCAGATCTGAGCTCACAGTAGCTGCATCGCAGTAGCCTAACATTTACAAATCTATTAAAAATAATTTTACTACTTAATGCTATTAATACAGTATGATAGAAAGCTCACAGAGGCTTGCTAAATTACCCAGGCTGGCCTTGAAATCATTATGTTGCCCAGGCAAACCTTGAACTTGTGATCCTCCTGTCTCAGCCTCCCAAGTGTCTGGGACTGCCAGCCTGCATTACCATGCCTGGCTCCTGTAGATTTTAAGGTATTTATTTACTTATTATTTATCTATATGTGAGAGAGAAGGAAAGGCATGCATGTGCCATGGTGTCTGTGTGAATGTCAGAGGACAACTCTGTTGAGGCAGAGACTCTTGTGTTGTTTCTGCTGTGCTCTCCATGAGCTTCCCAACTATTCTCCTGTCTCTACCTCCCATCTCACTGTAAGAGTGTTGGGATTACAGATGCATGCCACTGCATTCAACTTTTAATGTGGAGGATTCTCTGGATCAAACTCACATCATAAGGTTTGTGCAACAAGCAGTTTTCCCCGCTGAACCATCTTACTGGCCCAGTTATTCTATTTTCTGGAACAGGGTCAGAGATCATTCCCTAGGCATCATCCCATGTAGCTCAGAAGACTTAATTTAAATGCCTGACTCTCTGACTCTTCTCAGGATGAAGCTTTCAGCCCTGGTTCCTTAGAACTGGGCTAGCTAAAACATGTGGTATACTGTACTAGCCCTTCCATTTAGGATAATGTCATCTATATAAAGATACTAAGGTTTCTGGTGTGCTTTCGGTCTCAACTCTGTAGTTGTGAGAAATCAAGCAAGAGTGGAGGTCCCTTGTGACCATATGGTAAGCATAAACATAATCTAATCCCTAAAGATGTAAAAAAGGCTTTGATCTCCTTAATGCAGTAAAATTTGAAGAAAATATGTGCATATCCACCACCATGAACCAGGTCTACTGGTCTGCACAACAGATTTGTGACTGTCACAACTAGAGGTGTAGGTTCAAAGAGGACTGCTGCTTCATTGAGTTTACAGTATAGCACAGTAGGGGCTGGAGAAATGGCTCAGTGGTTAAGAACACTGGCTGCGCTTGCAGAGGAGGTTCAATTCCCAGTACTCACGTGGTGACTAACAATCACCCATAACTTCAGTTCCAGGGGATCTAACAGCCTCTTCTGACCTCTGCAGGCATTGTGCAGCATGGTGCACTTACATCATGCAGACAGAACACTCATACATAAAATAAAAATTTAAAAATAAAAAAATACAGCACAGTAAGATGTCATATACCAATGACCTTTTCATTAACCACACAGCACTACTATAGGTTTTTAAAGAACACTTGTCTCCATTAACTAATTTATAACTTTAGAGACCTCCTCCACTCACCCCAAAACTTACAAACTAGAACTCTATTCTACTTTACTGCTACCCCATGGTTGACCTGGAGAAATCTGATAGACTCCCAGTTGTCTACACGTCCCACTACCACTGTTGCAATCCTGGCTTTTCCCCACTAGGAACATCCTTTACACTCAAGAAAAGACTCAATGCCTCTGGACCCGACCCTCTGGTCCATGTACCTCTGTAAGTCTGCCCGCTTTTCTAAATTCCTCAGAAAAAAAGTGTAATCTCTCCCCTTCTCTTCTTCATATCCTTTTTCTAAACATGCTTTCTTTAACACTTTGGGCTGCCCTAGCACTGTATTTCTTCACTTTTCCTCTGAAGCTTCCTTCTCTCAGCCATGTGACTGCCAGTTCACCACATGTCTGACCTCCACGCAGGCTCTAAACCTGCATGGCTTCATGGCTTTTTTCCTTCTCTTCTCCATTCTCCTCCTCAAAGCAGCTTCCAAGATTACCAACTTGCCTGCCCCAAGAACATTCCTTTAAATTCTAATAATATTGTTCAAAACTTCCATTTGGGTCCACTTTTAAATTATTTTATGAATGAGACTAAGAATCCTCAAGGAGACACTCTTTCTCCCTTGTACCATACACATTAAGTAAAAATAAATAAAATATTTTTTAAGACCAAAGCAATGAAACAAGGCCTGGAAGCATACCTTTAATCCCAAGCACTCCAAAGGGAGAACCAGATAGATCTTTGAGTTCAAGGCCAGCCTGGTCTACATAGTGAGATCCTACCTCAAAAAAAGAGAATTGGGGCTGGAGAGATAGCTCAGTGGCTAAGAACACTGACTGTTCTTTCAGAAGACCCAGGTTCAAATCCCAGCACCCACGTGGCAGCTAACAACTGTCCATAATTCCAGTTCCAGGGGATCCAACAGCCTCTTCTGTCTTCCATGGGCATTGCACGACACGGGTGTACTTACCTACGTGCAGGCAATACACGCATACACATAAAATAAAAATAATAACAATTTTTTATAAAAAGAGAAAATTATACATACTTAACATAACTCTCCCCACAATACACCGAGCAGTATCACTGACAACAACATGCCTTTATTGGCTCAAAAGTACCTTCTCTGGTCTGTGGATTTGACTCAAAAGTAGAGTATTTGCCAAGCATATGCAAATACCTGCATTTGATTCCCCAACACTACAAAAAAAAAAGTATACATCCTTAAAAGTCACATCAGTCCATAGTCCAATCTATGAGTCGTATACAAATCCACAGTATTTTGTTTTTTGCTCTGCCCATAAGAGCGTCTAAGAATCACACTGATTTCTGTCTTGATGTCTATAACATCTGAAAAGACAGAAACCTTGCATGTGATAAAGTCTCCAACAAATTTTCATCAGTAAATACAGCCTCTGGTTCTAGTCAAAGAACAATGTCCCTTAGCTTTTACCCTATTCCCTTTGTTCCTGAAAGAAGAAAGGTCTAAATAGAAAGGTATATTTAGATATGCTAAATAAACAGCAGGGTAAATAACACAGATCTCAGCAATAAGTCTCTTCATCTTCCTCCTATCATCAGCAAGGTAGTCATTTTGGAATACGGGATAGTCATTAAGTAACTGGGTGATATCTATATCTTCCCTTCCAACAAAACTGGCAGAGATCCTTTATCTGCTACTTGAGGAGGCAAGACTCTACAGCCTTGTTTTGCTTTTATACAAACCTACATTTTAATGTCTCTTTCTGATCCTTATAGGAATGGGCCGCAGTATGTTTCTACATTACCATCCAACTACAATCAGGAAGGATCATTTATTTCATCTGTGGACATGATCACTAGCCAAATAAACAAATTCAACATTGCAATGACACAGAAGGGAGGGCAAGAACAAAGGAATGTTATTCTTGGATTTATGGGTTTTTCCCCCTTTGAAACAAATCAAACTACACAAATTACCAGAGGTCTCAGAGACAAAGGTCAGAGATTCCTCTTTCTTACTAAAGACTTTAGCAAAATGGTCTGTAACTGCACATCAATATTTTACACATTACAAAGCCTACTATTCCTTAGCTCTCTACTGAGAATGGAAAGCAGCAAAAAGCTCTGTGTTTGGGGCTGAAGAGATGGCTCGGCAGTTAAGACTGTTTGCTGCTCTTGCAGAGGACCAGATTTCTGTTCCCAGGACCTACACCAGGCTGCTCATAATCACCTGTAACTCCAGCTCCAGGGGATCAAAAACCCTCTTCTGGCCTCCGTGGGCACCCACACACATGTGCATATACACAGAGACACATACACAGAGACAGTAATATCCATAAAATAAAAATAAATCTTTTTTAAGCCCTGTATTTCAAAAGGTCATGGAACTATTATTAGTCAGTTTTCTCATTGCTGTAACCAAAATACCTATGAGAAAACTTTTAAAGGAGGGGGGCTGTGGACTGCTCTTGCAGAGGACCTGAGTTCTATTCCACGTACCCACATGTTGGCTAACAACCATCCTTAACTCCAGTTCCAGGGGCTCCGATGTCCTCTTCTGACCTCCATGGGCATTGCATGCCCAGTTCCAGGGGCTCTGACATCCTCTTCTGACCTCCGTGGGCATTGCAGGACACAGGTGCATTTACATAGATGCAGGCAATACAGTCATGCACATAAAATAAAAATAATTTTTAAAAATATTTTTAAAATTTTAAAGGAAGAAGAAAGGACTTGAGAGATGATTCAGCTGTTAAGAGCACATACTCTTCTTCCAGAGAACCTGAATTCAGTTGCCAGCACCCACATTGGGTGGTTCATAACCATCTCTAACTCCGGTTCCAAGGGATCTGATGTCTTCTTTCTGGTCTTCAGACAACTACACTCATGTACACAAATCCGCACACAGACACATACACGTACACATATTTTTTAATAATATAAATAAAAATATAACTAAGAAGAGGAAGAGTTTATTTTAGGTCATGATTTCAGAAATGTCGGGCCATAATGGAAGGGAGGATGTGGTAGAGCAGCAGAGCTTAACTCATGCTAGCCAAGAACAAGAGGACAGCATTAAATGGGCAAGATGTACTGCATAACGACATGCCCCGCCCCCCGTGACCTACTTTCTTCAACCAGACCCCACCTTTCACAGCTTCACTATGCCCCAATGATCTGGTTAAATTTTGAATCAGTTAATTAATTAAACTATTGATTGGGTGCAATCCTTTATGTTCTAACTATCTCTGGAAATGCCTTCAAAAACACATCTAGAGATGTACTTTACTGGTTTCCTGGTCATCTCTCAATCCAATCAAACTGATAATCAAGAATAACCATTACAACCTCTTGTTCTTACAGTCTTTCTGCTCACTCTTCCATGATGTCTGCTGAGCCTTGAGGAGTGTGTGACATAGATATCTTATTTACAGTTGAGCACTCCACAGATTCCTGTTCTCTGATCTTTGGCCAGTTGTCTCTATATTAAATTCCAGCCACTATAATAAGAAGCTTCTCTGATGATGACTGAGAGTTGCAGTAATATATGGATATAGAGGTAAGTATTTAGAAGGTAGTTTGATACTATGCCCATTTAGCAAAATACTAGTCAGGCTTTCCCTTCAGGACATGACAGAACCATTGAACGCATGAGTTCACAGCAGTTGTGGTTGCACAAGACCTACACAAGATCAAGCAAGTCAACATTCAAACATGCAAAGGGGAGGGGCGTATGAGCCCCCATCCCTGGCCAAGGAGCTAATGACAGTTTATAGCTGCTAAGAGATGAGAGTCAGTTTTCTTAGGGGTATGACACCGGTAGGTTGTCCATGCTCCAGTGGATGGCCCCAAATCTATGTGTATATGGGCAGCACTAATTAGACTCAATTAGTAACTTTAAAAACAAGAAAGAGGACATGAAGTTGGGAGGGGTATGTGAAAGGGACTCCAAGAAGAATTAGAAGGGCTGTGGAGGATGAATACAATCAAAATGCGTTGTATACGTGTATAACATTCTCCAAGAACAAAACTATTTTTTTAATTTAGGTTAAAAGAAAAAAGATCAACCATTTAATTTCAAGAATAAAAAGAGAAACTGCTTCATGATAATCTTTTATGTGAAATAGAAAAATAAGTAGGACTTGGCCTCTAGGGAACTATTCACAGCCTTACATCCTCTCATTCCAGAATGATATCTAGACATTTTGCTGTACTCAGATGAGCTTGCTACAAGATTGTCCCTGTATGTCCTATACAGCTATGTGCAAGGTCACCAAACAAAATGCATATACAAAGCATTACATATGGAGAACACCATAACTTTCTCTTCTAGGGACTCCCCTGTATCAAGAGATCCCCTCTTGCTGGAGGAAGCTCTGCATATGTTTCTCTGAAGAAGTCTGACTTGCATGACTGGAGACTCAAAATGGACTGTGGGATGCAGGATAGAATGTATAATTCAAGGGAACAGGTTCAGTAAGCTTCATTCATGGCCCTGAGTTAGAAGGCTATAAAGACTAGTGTTCAAATAATGTTTGAAGAGAATTTGGTGCTGGAACTGGTCACATAAGAATATACCAAAGGAAACCTCTCCTGGGGAGTGACATGTACCTGTACCTCCCACAGAAAAAAAGGATACATATTCTCCAAGAGGATGTGAAGATTCTGAAAAAAAGCGTGAGATCATAAAGCCATAATAATCCAAGCACTGTGGTACTGAAATAATAACAGACATATAGATAATGAAGCAAATAATTTCAGAGGTAAGCAAATATACACATATGTGTGTGTGTGTGTGTGTGTGTGTGTGTGTAACTTTCTCCAAAATCAACCATATACTGGGGCACAAAACAAACCTCAACAAATACAGAAAGATTGAAATAATTCCATGCATTCTATCAGACCACACTTCAATAAAGCCTAAAATCAACACCAGAAGAATCCCTAGTAACTACATGAACACATGGAGATTAAACAACACACTCCTGAATGATGAATGGGTCAAAGGAGAAATTAAGAAAGAAATAAAAGTATTCCTGGAACTAAATGAAAAGGACAATACAACACAACAAAACCTCTGGGACACAATGAAAGCAGTCTTAGAGGGAAGTTTACAGCTCTAAGTGCCTACATTAAAAAATTGGAAAGAACACAATAAATGACTTAATATTGCAACTCAAGACACTTGAAAAGCAACCTCAAATGAAACCCAAACCTAGCAGACAAGAAGAAATAACAAAAATCAAATACCAAAAATCAGAGCAGAAACTAATGAAACAGAAATAAAGAAAATAATACAAAAATCAATAAATCTAAGAGGTGGTTCTTTGAAACATTAAACAAATTTGACAAACCATTAGCCAAGTTAGCCAAAAGAAAGAAAGAGAACCCCCAAATCAACAAAACCAGAGATGAAATGGGAAACATTACAACAGGCATCAAAAAGATCCAGAAAATTATAAAGGAATACTTTAAAAACCTGTATGCTACTAAATCTGAAAACCTAAAAGAAATGGATGGGTATCTAAAAACATGGGAACCACCAAAACTAAACGAAGAAGAGATCAACAGCTTAAACAGACCCATAACACATAAGGAAATTGAAACAGTA
>NW_008359081.1:135615-174775 GCF_000622305.1 Nannospalax galili
CTTCCAAATTCCTTCTATGAAGCCAGCATCACTCTCATACCAAAGCCTGGTAAGGATACAACCAAAAAAGAAAACTATAGACCCATATCCTTAATGAACACAGATGCAAAAATTCTCAACAAAATACTTGCAAACCACATACAGACACACATCAAAAGGATCATCCACCATCATCAAGTTGGGTTTATTCCAGAGATGCAAGGATGGTTCACCATACATAAGTCTTAACGTCGTAAATCATATAAATGGACTCAAAGACAAGAACCACATAGATGCAGAGAAGGCCTTTGACAAAATTCAACATGCATTTATGTTCAAAGTACTGAAGGGAATTGGACTGGAGGGAACATACTTCAACATAATTAAAGCCATATACAACAAACCCACAGCAAACATCATTCTAAATGTAGAAAAACTCGAAGCATTCCCATTAAAATCAGGAACCAGACAAGGCTGTCCACTACCTCCACTCCATTTTTTTTTGGTCTTTTGGAGACAGCATCTCCCTGTAGCCCCAGCTGTCCTGGAACTCACTATGTAGACCAGGCTGGCTTTGAACTCACAGGGATCCACCTGGTTCTACCTCCCGAGTGCTGGGATTAAAGGCATGTGCCACCACGCCCAGCTTCTCTCCACTCCTTTTTAACATGGTGCTTGAAACTGTTGCAAGAGCAATAATACAAAAGAAGGAAATTAAAGGAGTAATAATTGGAAGAGATCAAATTATCCCTTTTTTTGCAGATGATATGATATTATATCTAAGAGATGCCAAAAATTCCACCAGAAACCTCCTAAAAATGATTAACACTTTCAGTAAAGTGGCAGGTTACAAAATTAATGTATCAAAGTCTGTAGCCTTTCTATATACCAATAACAAACAATCAGAGAAAGAGTAAAGGGAAACACTCCTTTTCACAATAGCTGCAAAAAGAATAAAATATCTCAGAATAAACTGACCAAAGACATTAAAGACCTCTACAATGAAAATTTTAAATACTTTTTGTTATTTTGTCTTCTTTTTTTTTCGGAGCTGAGGACAGAACCCAGGTTCAACTAACCTTCTTGGATGTCTAACAGCCATACTTTGAGGCCTATACTAATTTGGTCAGAGGGACATAAAGGACAGTTTTTGCTCCTTGCCCTCCAAGGCCAACTAAGTTCCAGAGAACTATGGAGCATCTCTCAAAATGTCCTGTAACTGTGGTGAGTCACCTGTCCTTTTGATCAAGGAGGCCATAGAGAACCCATCAAATGGACTTGAACCAGTGTCCAGTCTACAAAGAGGAGAATCAACATAGAGGAAACATTTCCTCCATGCTTCCAAGCAAAGCCAGCCATGGTTGAGTAGGACCTCTGACTTATCTTCATATAGATGGAACTGGTAAAAGAAAGGATCCCGGGACTACTTCCAAGCCCATGTGACGCTGAGGAACAGATCCTCAAATGGCCTTAAGAGTAAATATAAATTGGTTTATCTGGGCCAACTGTATGGTCTTAAATACTAAAAAGGAAATACAACCAAAGATTAAAGGGGTTAATATAATTCTTTAAGAGTCCATGTGTACAGCTAAAGGCTACATAATAAGAAATAATGCCAGACAGGAGATGCCTTCCTTTGAGTTGTTGGCCACAGTGGCCCAAGAGACTCCCAGACAGTAATCCAGCATAGAACTGGGAAAATGAACAGCAGACTCCAATCTTATCTAAAGGAATATTGGCAACTGATTGGTGCTAGATGAGGAAGAGCTGATCATTCTAAAACGAGGAACTCTAGATAGGCTGACTAGATTCAGTGGATGGACAAGCACTGGGGAACGGCTGGGGGCACCAACAACACAGTGGACAGTAACAGGGATGATAGAGTATATGGGCTCCAGTGGGGTGGGGGGGGCTATGGGAGGGTGCCTTTTGGGAAGTGGGTATATAGATGAACAACATTGTTTGGGATGTTCTGTATGAAATACACACAAAAAAATCAACAAATAAATCAGTCCAGGTCTGAACTTGAACAAAGATTAATGCTGACAGCACAGTTATGAGACTGTCAGAATTGAGAAAGACAGCTAAGACACTTCAGGCCAGATCCAAACTCTGCAGGACAAAGGACATGCAAGGTGGGATGAACTTTACAAAATCACAGAGGGCAGAATTGGTCTTTGAGGAGTTGCTAGTCTTTTGTTTAAGAGTTTGGTAAATATCTTGGTAGAGAAGTGGATGAAACCCAGGGTTCTCACAGCAGGAGCAGGTCATCTCTTCCCCCCAAACTGGCCCTGATCAGGAATATCTGACTGCTTAGTCACCTCACCTACTAGCCTGCCAGCTTGCCAACCTGCCAGTCCATCCTTCTGAGTACAATATTGTATAACTGTAATAATTCAACTGTAAACCTAAAAATTTACAGCCAATTTTGAGAGGCACCTTTGCTCTAAAAATTAAATATGTTAATGAATATATTAATACTGTAATGAAATGCTTCTTCTAATCATGTGGTTATTAAATAAATAATTTTAAAAAATAAGGAAATCTTTCCATCTGCAGCAACACAGATGAACCTAGAGGACATTATACTAAGTGAAAAAAGCTAGACACAGAAAGACAAATACTTATGATCTTGCTTCTTTGTAAATTCTAAAAAGGTCAAACTCATAGAAACAGAAAGCATAATAATGGTTATCAAGGGACAGGGGAAAGGAGCTGATGCAGTTCAGAAGGTATAAGCATTTGGCTAACCAAAATGATTAGCTTCTGGAGACTTAATGTACAGTATGGTCACCTAACAAATACTGTACTGTATATTTGTAATTTGGTAAGCGCATGGAACTTAAATCTTCTTAATAAACACTTGTAAGTATAGGGGTAGTAGGTATGTTAATTGATTTGGTTTTAAACATTTCACACTACATATAAATATTAAAACCTGAAGCTGTAAACCTTAAATATTTGCCATTTTATGTCACTGACAACTTAATAAAGTTGTTTTGTTTTTAAGGGCTGAAGAGCAGTTAAGAGCACTGATTGCTCTTGCAGAAGTCAAGGATTCAGATCCCAGCACACACCTGGCACCTAACAACTGTCTGTAACTCGAATTCCAGGATCTGATGCCTTCTTCTGTACTCTATGGGTATTACAAAACACAGATGCACTTACATACATGCAAGCACAACACTCATACACATAAAATAAAAATAAATAATTTTTAAAAGCTGGTTTTGTTTTTAAATTTGCACAGGGATTAATATCAGGTCACATATATGAAGTCTAGACTGTTAGGGTGGAATTCCCAAGCGAGAAAATACAAAAAGTAACTGACCTGAGAGTGAACTGCATCTCTACTTCGTGCACAGAAGTTCATTTTCCAATGTTCACATGTGGAGACTATGATGTTTAGTAGCCTGGGATTATATTAACATTAAGGTGTGCAAGGGGAGCCTTTGGAAAGAAAAAGCAGAACTTTACAGAGAATGAGTCCCAAAATCCTATCCTGAAATGAATGGGAAGTAGAATCCATGCCCTCTCAAGAAATACTGAACACAGAGAACTGTGTTCTCAAAAACACTTATATATGAAATTCTAACATACAGTGTCTCCAAATATGACCCTATTTGAAGATAAGGACTTTACAGAGGTGTTTGAAGACCTTAGAGTGGCCTTGTTCCAATATGACTGGTGTCCTTATAAGATGAGAAAATTTGGACACAGACAAATACATAGAAAGAATGTCATGTTAAAGGGAAGCTGGCCATCTATAGGTCAAAGAGTAAGGCCAGGAACATATCCTTCCTTTACAGCCCTCAGAAGGAATCAACTCTGCCAACACACTGATGTCCAAATTCTAGGTCTGGGGATATATCTCAGTGGTAGAACGCCTAGTATATATGAGAGCCTGGATTCAATCCCCAGTATCGCTACCAAAGAACATAAAATGACTTCTGAATGCAGCTTCCAAAACTATGAGATAAATTTCTATTACTTATACTACTGAGTTTGTGGAACTTGTTGCAGCAGTTTGATCAGGTTTCAAAGGCCCAGACAAAAATGAAGAATATGGCTATAATTTAAAGTGAAGTGCTAGGACACCTTGCAAAGGGATGGAAGCAGACGCGATGTAGTGGAATTGTTTATCATTTCTATGTGGAATCTAAAAAAATGTGGAACTTACACAACCAGGCAGAAGTTTGGTTTCCAGGGTCAAATCAAGAGAGTTCTGTTGGTCGAAGGGTTAAAGACTGTCAGTTATTAGATGAAAAATTTGTGTTCATCTAATGTACACTGTGGTGACAACAGTTAATAATAATGTACTGTGTCCTTGGAAGCATACACAAAATGATAACTACATGAGGTAAGAAATATTTACTTGAGTGTGGTAATCATTTCAAAATGAATGTCAAATCCTGTCATACAGTTTAAATGTTGGCAATTTTTATCAGTTAGACCTCAATGATTCTGGAAAGAATTTTTTTAAATAATAAAATGGTCTTGGGACTTGAATCTGAACCCTAATCTAATATGAAAGCTGTGATATTTAGTATCAAAGCTGTACTAATGCTTTACTTTTATCACTTAATTTTAGTTTCATTGAAAATGAAAGTTTTGAAATGTCTCTTGTACACACTTGAAGAAGCTGAGGTCCAGAGAGAAGAATACATGTCCCCATGGCACAGGGCCAATAAACAAGCAGGCATTACTGAGAATAGGAAAATGTATCTCAATATTTAAGACTAATCGGTGACTTTTTATAGGTTGGATTTCTACCTGTTTGGAAGCGACCACAGAACACATTGTTGAGAGTAACCAGATAACTATAGGGATTCCCTGAGATTTCTTCCCATACATGGGAAGAACAGATTCCCAAGCTAGTTGCTATATACAAAGAGGAGAAAGTTTCTCTGTCTCTATGAAAGCAGCTCAACAATACCACAATTGCATACACAGTGAATAAATTCCCATCTGAATATGCTACAAAGACACAGCACAGCCAAGATACTCTAACAAGAACTGCATAAGAGCACTCCTCTCTAGAATATTTGATCATTCTAAGGAAGGAGATCCATTCCTTCTCAGCAACACACAGACCTAATGTTCTTGTGTTTTCGGTTATACTTTGAAATTGTTAATAAATGTGTAAAGATATAAATAAATTGCTGAGAAAACCAACTTAGTATAAATTTCACTGCTTGAAGGAGAATTTCACATTGGAGAATATTATCCTCTGAGATTAAAAAAAGGACAATACTAGTCCAAAGAGCTGAAGGCAGTCACACCTGTAGCAGGATAGGCATATACCTGAACTCAGGATGAGACAAAAGACTACTATTACATAACACCCATATTGCACCTGTTTTGTCGTCCTCTTTCGCTCACTTCAATCCCTTTTCTTCTGATTTCTGTTTTTTCACTCTTTATTTTTCCCATGTCTTTCATAGTTTCATTCCTAAAGCTAAGTGGTATCTTTTTTTAATGCAATGAGAGATAACTCCGTGGTTAAGAGCACTGCATGCTCTTGGAGAGGACCCAGGTTTGATTCCCAGCACTGAAATGGTGGCTAACAACTGTCCATAAGTCCAGTTCCAGGGGATCTGTTGTCCTCCTGACATTGCTTGGCATGGGTGCACTTACTACATGCAGTGTATGTACTACATACACTAATATACATAAAATAGAAATAATAAATATTTTTTAATGCAATGGTACCCAAGAGGAATACTGAACTCTAATCATTCAAGGAGACTTTCCTGCCTGTGATTGGGCTGGGAGAATCCTGATAGAACTCATTTCTATATCCTTATCTCCCACAAATATTGTTTCCTAAATTGGATCCATTCTCTATTGACCATGGAGAGTATCCAGGTTCTGCTTCCACCATTTTCAAAATCAACTTATTTCTATTTTAGCCTGAAAGACCAATGCATTGTGACTTTAGCAACATCTGAAATTAGGAGGTTAAAAAAAAAATCTACCACCGGGAGTGGTGGTGCAGGTTCTTAATCCCAGCACTCAGGAGGCAGAGGCAGGTAGAGCTCTGTGAGTTCAAGGCCAACCTGGTCTACATAGTGAGTTCCAGGCCAGCTGGGGTCACAGGGAGACCCTGTCTGAAAAAGATTTAAAAAAAAAATCTACCAAGTTGGGTTATAAGAAAAAGAGGACATGCGTGAAGTTGGGGAGTAGGGAGGTGGGGGTGGATCTGGAATCAGTTAAGGGAAAGAGTGGAGGGTGAATATGATCAAAATATATTATATGAAATTCTCAGAGCATTGATAAAACTATGATATTTTGGAAAGAGAAATGGTTCAGTGGTTAAGAGCACTGGCTGCTCTTGCAGAGGACCCCAGTTAGTACCCACGTGGCAGTTCACAACCATCTGTAACTCCAGTTCCGGGGGATCCATCACCCTCTCCTGATCTCTAAGGGCATTGCACACACTATGCACTTATATAGATGCACACAAAACACTTGTACACATGCAAAAATTAAATCATAAACATATTGAAATGGATAAGAAATCCCAACCCACCCTAAGGAACTTTTGGCAATTGATGGCTACTGGGTGGGTGGGGGGAGACAGAAGACAGTGTCTTGGTGGGCCTATTGGATGAACCCACGCTGAAGGACATTTAGGAACACAAATCAGGCTCTTTGTATCATATTATATATATATATAATACATATCATATATACATTAAATTGGGTGGGGGAAGTGGGGGAGGTGCAGATTGGGGATCTAAATATCATCTGTGATGGTTTGAATGAGAGTATCCTCCATAAGCTCCAAATATTTGAACATTTTTGTCCCCAATTGGTGGCACTGTTTTGGGAGGTCTTAGAAGGTTGTGGCCATGCTGGAGGAAGCATGTCACTGGGGGCAGGCTTACAGAATTCTTAAGCCTTGCCAGACCTCCAGTCGTTCTCCTGCACCCACTTGAAGATGTGAGTGCTTAGCTTCTGCTCCTAGTCCAGCCACCTCTGCCACCGTGCCTCCCCACCATGATGGACTCTTGCCCCTTTGGAACCATAAGCTCTTCCTTTTATAAGTTCCCTTTGTTATGGTGTTTCTATCACAGCAACAGAAAAGTAATACATCATCATATTATATTGTATGAAAATCACAGAAATTCAATTAAAAAAAGAGAAATAGCCATCCAGGCAGAATACATGAGGGCCAGTGGGGGGGGGGCTAAGTTTGATTATGAATTATTGTATAAGATTACAAAAGCTCAAAAAATATAAAGAGAAATACCAAAAATTAAAATAAATCAAAAATTTTAACTATTTTTTATTCCATCCAGTAAATTTGTCAAAAAGCACTTGGGATCTTGAAAGTCCATTCTGCACAGGAACTGAGGCATGAAGCAAACATGGAGATAGGGCCACTGGAGGCCACCACTACCTTCTTAAAAATGGGTATTGCAATTCCTAGACTAGCACCTGGACACTCAAAATAAAAAGCAGAAACAGTACAAATGTGAGGATATTAGTTTTGCAAAATTACAGACGTGCATATGTGTATTGACTAGACACTAGAAAGAACACTGAACTCAAAACCTGTGAACTTGTGGCAATGGTGGCATTGAGCACAGGACCAATGTCAGCTCAATTAAACAAGGGCCCAAATGGGAGGAGAGAAATAGGTGGCGGGCTGGCACTAGACTGAGAACTATTGGAGGCTGATTGCTGCTGGGTGAAGGAGAGTATGCCTTATGTACAATCTCTAGATGGGCTGACTAGACTCCAGTGGACAAATTTACACTGAAGGACATTTGAGTACAAATGCCTGAATGGATAGGACTTAATATGTATGGTGGAATACATGAGGTCCAGTAAGGGGATGGAGGAGGCATGGATGGGGGATGGGGTCTAAATTTGATTAATAACTGTTGTATGAAATTACAAAAGCTCAATAAAAAGTATGTATATATTAAAAAAGCTGCCAATTACCAAGTTTTTCCCAAGCATCTTTAAAATACAAAAGAGGATCGCAGACACAATGATATGACGGGGGAAAAGTAAATAATGGGGGGGGACAATTTAAGTGGGGAGAGAGATACAAGGGTAAGGTAGAGGAAGGGTAACTAACACTTAAGGATGTTTGAAAGAATCACATGCAAAACTACTATTTTATAAGATTTCTTAAAGCTTTTTTTTAAAAAAGAGTTTAATTAAACAACCTACACAAGGGAGAGGGGTAATGCTCCTCTCAGAAGCCATAGACTATCAAACAAAAAGCTCAGTGCCCAGTATGAGATACCTCTCTTCCAGGTGTTGGTCAGGGGAGTCCCAGAGACTACCCTCCCCCCAAATTAAAAGCCATTGCCATTGGTTTTGGTCACCCACTAGAACTTGACAGTAAGAGTCTATTGCTGAAGAAGCCACAGATTTTAGTCACAGGACATGGAGAAATCAAGCTGGTACTGTCCTGGTAGCTTCCTCCCTGCTGTCTAGTCTTCATAGTGCCAGAAGGTGCTATGCAGGCTGCTGAAGGCAAAAAGTCATCAGCAGTCTTACCCCTCTATGAACCCTGTGAGCTATAATACCAACTGGCCTGATAAGATATGTGCAATGGCGCAATAGTGGCATGAGTGTTAAGAGGGTAACCAACAGCTTTCTGATTGAGTATAAGGCCCACTCCACTGGAAAGAACTCATGCCTGTACCGTAAACCTGGTCAAGAACCTGTGGCTGAGAAGGTCATACACTCTAGGGGAGAATCTACTACTGTTATTTTGCTAAATGGGCATAGCATCAAACTGCCTTCTAAATGTTTATCTTTACACCAATAGATTAGAGCAGCTCTTAACCCTCACCAGAAATGCTTCTTATTGCTGTGGATAGCAGTTAACACAGATACAACTAATAAAAGTGCAAAGAATAAAATGACTGTGGAGTCTCAGCCCCAAATGGAACATTATATTGTGCTGCCCCTCACCACCTGCTGCAAGGCACAGGGAACATTGTGGAAGAGGAGACAGAAAGATTGTAAGAGCCAAAGGTCAGGGAGACTCATTTTGAAATGGTGTCTTCCAGGCACAACAGGGGCATTGCACTCATGAACTCATAACACCTGTGGCTGCCTTCCCAAGACTGGCACAAGATCAAGCCAATCAACATTCCAGCATGGATGGGGATGGAGCTGATGAGGCCTCACCCATCTGAGAGCTATTGGGAGTTGATGGGTGATGGTGGAGGGTGAGTCCGTTTTCTTCAGAGGTGTGGCTTCTTACAGGTTGCCTGTGCTCCACCCATGTCCATATGGGCAGAACTAACTGAACTCAGCGGGTCATAAAGAAAAAAATTAAGAGGATATGAAGTTGGGAAGGGGATGTGGGGAATTCTGTGGGAAGTTGGAGAGATAGTGAAGAGTGAATTTGACCGAAAAACATTGTATACACGTATGAAATGTTAATGGTATTTCTAAGAATAAATAAAATTTTTAAATGGAGGTCCCAGAAAATAGCCACTAGTCTAACTATCCCTGCTTGGATATATGGAAATAACCCATTAAATAAAAATTATTTCTGAAAAAAAAATACACTTCAAGTCTAAAGAACAGAATGGTACCAATGTGTGGTGGATTGTACATGTAGTTTGACAACTCAGAGGATGATGTTAGGAAGAGATATTGGTTTATACTGACATTTAAAATACATAAACTAGGGGCTGGAGAGATGGCTCCATGGTTAAGAGCACTGGCTGCTCTTACAGAGGTTCAAGTCCCAGCACCCGCAGTGGCTAACAAAAGATCCAACACCCTCTGTGGGAATTGCACAACACGGCTGTACTTGCAAATGCAGGCAATACACTCATACACATAAAATAAAAATAATAAATTAAAAAATAATTAAATAAAATACGTAAATTAGTTAAGGAAACACACCCTCAGACCTAAATTTAGGCTGCATTGAGGAAAGGTACTATGCATTAGACAAGTCCCTGAAAGTCTGTGTTAAGCATGAGATTTAAAGCAATATTTTTACAAGTGTATGTGTGGGGTGTGCTGCGTATATGGATGGAGGTACACATGTATGTTCAGATGTGCATGCACATGTGTGAGTGTGGAGGCAAGAGGTCGACATCAAGTGTCTTTCTTAATCACTCTTCACCTTATATTTTGAGGTCAGGCCACCTGCTGAACTCAGAGCTCACCCATCAGCAAGGTCCTGGGTTCAATTTTCAGTACAAGGGAGGGAGGGATGAAAAACAAGAGACAAGAAGTGGATGAGGAGAGGAAAGGAAGGAGGAGAGGGAAGGGAATTTTGGACAGAACTGTCATGGTAAGCATTTTCTGCATGTCTTCAATCAGGGCCTCCTCCCATTTTCCCAAACCTCATAAACAAATCTTTGGCTTTAAATAGGAAGCGTTAGCTGGGAAAATGTCACATTCAGACCAAATTGAGTTGAGTGTATGCTCCAGAACTGAGCATTGGTTATCCATTCTTTAAGTTTGTTTTTTTTTCTTTAAGAATCTGAGCCTCATTTCAATGGCATCTGTTGCCTGGGAATGGCAGGTGAAGTAAATAGTTCATTGTGAAGGTCCTTTTTGCAATAAAAGTTGTACTAATGTCTAACTCTATGTGGTTGGTTAATCCAAATATAAAACTAATTCAAATCATAGTTCTCTGACAGGATTTCCCCATCTGTTGCATGGGGCTGACAGTGCCATACTCAGAAGAGGAGGCTACTGAAGCCAGTATGCAATGGCAACCTTGAGAGGAGTATACAGGACCAAGTATGGACCATCTGCATGGTTAGGTGCATAGGAAACTTTCACACTTAATGTCCATTTATATAGTACAGAGTTGACTTTGAACATTTCACTTTCAGTAAACAAAGTAATTTTACAATGTCCACTTAGGCTCTCCCACTTAAAGAGAAAAAAGAGACCACTACATTCCTAAAATGTAAATTTAATTGAGCATCCCATATTTCCATTATGAAATCTAGCAACTAAGCTTTAGTTGTCCAGATGACAAACATGATGATAGAATTGAATTTTATAATAAATGCTCAAAATTGAGACAAACACCAATTGTTCTGGATAGCCTCAGTTGTCAACTGGACACACCTGGAAGAGGGAACCTCAATAAAGGTATTTCCTTTATCAGATTGGCCTGTGGCCATGTCTGTGAGACATTTTCTTAATTGCTAATTGATGTTGGAGGGCCCAGGCCATTGTGGGTGGTCCCACCCCTGGGCAGGTGGTCCTGAGTTGTATAAGCAAGTAGGCTGAGCACAATCCAGGAGAGCAAATCAGTAAGCAGTGCCCCTCTGAGGTCTGTGCTTCCACTCTTGCCTGTTTTATCTTCCCTGAATGATGGGCTATGATCAGGGCATGTAAGCCAAATAAACCCTTTCCTCAACAAGTTTGTTTTGATTAGTGTCTTATCACAGCAATAGAAAGCTAACTAGGACACCAATGGATCCACCAAAATGTTTCTGGGAATTATGTTATTTGCTAATAATGACTATAATACCTATGATAAAAGAACTATTCTTATTGAAGAGTACAGTAACAAGAGAATCTCATCCTGAGGAACCTCTCTTACATTCACAAAGATCTCTCTGTTCACTTGGAGAGCTGACATCCTGGGCATATTTGCAGGGCCACAAAATGTGCACAAAAGAATAGAAATGAAAGAGAATTACTTTTGCAAAATTACAGAACTGCATACACAGACTGACTAGACACAAAAATTACAGTGAGTCTGGCAAAATGACTCAGCAAGTAAATGCACTTTCTGCTAAGCCTGATGACTGAGTTAGATCCCAGGAACCCACAAGGTGGACTCCTACATGTTGCCCAGTGACCTCTACAAGCACACTGTGGCATATGCACACACCCAGATACACACACACACACACACACACACACACATGATAGATAGATAGATGATGGATGGTAGATAGATAGATAGATAAGAATAGATAGATAGATAGATGATAGATGATAGATAGATAGATAGATAGGTGATAGACAGATAGATAGATAGATAGATAGATAGATTGATTGTCCTTTCACATACTCCTTAGCTATACCCCCCAAAATGGGTAGATAGGTAGATAGATAGATGATAGATAGATGGATGGATAGATAGATACATAGATAGATGACAGATAGATAGATAGATAGATAGATAGATAGATAGATAGATAGTAGATAAATAGATATAGATAGATGAATAGTGCATTCAAATGCCAACAACTACCAAATCTTTTCAGTATACCTTTAAAATACAAAAGAGCTCCCCAAAAAATAACCGCTAGCCCAAATATCCCTATTCTAATATATACAAAAATTATTTCTCAGAATAACGAAAGACTTCAAGTCCAGAGAGCAGAAGAGTGTCAACATGTGCCAGCAAGTGCATGTGCACTGACAGTTCATAAGGTGAGTTGTCTACCTGGTACTTTGAATTGCCAAAATCAACACACTTTACAGCCAGGATCTGAATTATAAAGGACTGCCATTCCTTATTGCATAGTCCTTCAAGGTGTCCATCATCTCAATATGGGCAGGCCATGTCTGATGAGCTTACTGATTCTATTGCCTTTCATCTCCAAATGGATCTTATCCATGGGGCAGCAACATGCCCCATTTTGTGGATCTTGTGATATCACCTGATTATGTTTATCACTAGAGAAGTGACATTTGATCATATAATCTTCCTCTTTCCCAGCATCAGTAAACACTGCCATCCATGGTTACCTGCCCAAGAGTAAATCAAAATGTAGCAAGGTGAATTTTGAGGATTATTTCCAAGGTAAGCATCACAGCCCATATCTGAATCAATAGAGTAGAATTCCCTTTTATGTACCTATGCAAGCAGGTTTCAAGGGGATTGAAGTTTCCATACCCCATTACATCTAATCTACCTTTCACTTACAGATGTATCTGTGAACAAGACTCGGCATGCTAGGAACCTGGAATGCACCAAAGCTACAAGGAACATCAAACTGATGGTACAGACCCTGCATCTGAGTTGTCCACATCTAAACAGTAACTGGGCACATTTTTTCAGCACCTCTACTGTATCTTTATTATCTTTAGTACCTTTCTTGCTGTGACAAAAATACCTGAGGAAAGCAACTTAAGGAAGGAAGAATTTATTTTGGCTAGTGGTTGGAAGGGACACAGTCCATCATGGCAGAGAAGACCTGACAACAGGACTGTGAAGAGGCTAGTCACACTGCATCTGCAGTCAAGAAGAGAGAGATGAATGCTGGTACTCCACATCATTTTCTCCTTTTTATTCAGAGACCTCAGCCCATAGAATGGACTTCCCACAGTCAGGATGGCCTTCCCTCCTTAGTTAAGACTCTCTGGAAATGCTTTCACAGACATGACTAGAGGTATGTCTCCTAGGTGATTCAAAATCTGACCATTTTAACAATCTAGACTAACCATCTCACTGATATACACTTCTCTGGAAACACAGTTTTCCTTAAAAATAGATGTTTCTTGCCCAAACTCACATTGTTATTGTTCTCATTTGTGACCTACCCCATAATAAAGAAATCAGGGCACACCAAAATCTCCTCTTTCCTTGTTAATCTATTCATATCCAGAAATACCTACTAAATATGTACTGACAAGCTACCGAAAGTCTCTAAAATAAGGTACATCAAGTAGTAGTTTCAAGCAGTGACCACAAATGAATCCCCAAATATGCCATTGCCTAGGGGCCAACATATTTTGCTAAAGGTTTTGTCAGAATTAATATCAGTTACTGATATTTTATTTGAAAGTGCCTCTGGGTGACTTGCATCTAGTGGAAAAGTAGTTTAGACAGCTTGTTCGAGAGTTTCTGACTTTTAACATTTCTCAAGTAATCCTATGTGATGTAGTATGAATGTCTTATAATGAACAAGCTATCATGTTCTTAACCAAATTTGGCTTTATAACAATTTTAACACCATCAATTTTTCCTGAACAGGCTAGGAAATCATATTCCACACATCAGCCCACATAGTTCTCCAGAATTATATCTAAATGGCTAGCTTTTGATTCTTGACAGGGTTACTCCTCCAGTGCTGATCACTCAGACATTGAACTGCCCATTAAACACATACAATAATGGTGTCTTAATCCTTCCAAACAGAATAATGCCATCATTTAAAGGTTCCAGGACATCCCTGGATATATTTGTTTCATTCTATTGACTGATGAGAAATAATATGAAGGTTTAGATCACTATAAGAAAATAGGTGAACATGCATTCTAATCTGAGCCCTACAAAGCCAAACTGGTCATGGACAAAGGATGCAGTAGCACCTGAAGAAAGCATCAACGTGTTCACCACCACACACCAGATCACTCGTTCTGAACAATATATATCTGAGAGTTGAGCAATAAACTGGATTGGTACCTTATCAAGTTTATGGTATGCACAGTGAGGCACCAAGTGCCATAGGAACTTTTATTTTTCATTTATATGTATGTACATACATATGCCTGCTTGTCTGTATATGTACCATGTGTATACAGTGCCCACAAAGGTCAGAAGAAGGTGTCATATCCCTTGGAGCTAGAGTTAAAAGCAGTTCTGAGCCACCAGATGTGGATACTGGACCAAACTCAGGTTGTTTACAAGAACAGTATGCACTCTGCACTGAACCATCTCTCCAGCTGCTCTTGCAGAGGACTGGGGTTTGGTTCCCAGCAGCCATATGGTGGCTAATAACAGTCTGTAACTCTAGTTCCAGGGGATCTGATGCACTCTTCTGGTCTCCGTGGGCATTGCATGCATGTGGTACAGTCATACACATAAAATTTAAATTTTTTTTAAAAGATGCATACTAAACACAGCACAAAAAAGCAGTCAGCAGTATCAGTTATACAGTATGCTGCCTACGTATTGGCATAAAAGAACCAATAAACTCATACCATTCCATAGTCCAATTTGACAACTATTTCCATAACCAAAGTAAAGTATTTACCATGCCCACTGGGACTTTGAGCCATAGTGACTTATGCCCCTATGTCCATAAGGGCTGAATATGTTTGACTACATTAAGCCCACAACAGACTTTGATAAGTGCAGAAAACTTCCAGTTTCAGTAAGAAAACCAGGGGTCATGACCTCTGCTTGAGACCCATTTGTTCTTAAAAATAGAGTTATGGGTAGAAAGGCACTATGTCCTATGACATGAACATCCATTTAAAGGGTAGATATCATAAATAGGGGACTAACTAGCAGAAGAAAGGGAACAAGCTGGAGGGAGAGGGAGTAATGGGAAAAGCCAGTGGGGCAGGAGAACAAACGGGAACAAAGTATAATGATACATATGTATGAAGGTGCCATGATGAAGCCCATTACTTTGTGTGCTAACCTAAAAATGTTCTAATAAAAATCATAGCATTATATTGGATCCCAAAATATATACAATTACTATTTATCAATTAAATGTAAAATTTCAAAATTCTTCCAAGAATTTTCTCTGGAGAATAATAATAAGTGGGTGGACATTTTAAAAAGTAAATCAAATTTTAAAAAAGGAGTACATATTTTAACAAGGTGGTTAAGTCTCTTGGTAAATCCTTTTGTGATTAGCAATGTGATTGTGACCCAACTGGCTTGGAAAACGGGGTAGAACGTTAATAATCTATTGATCTTCATTTCTTAATCTCTGGCACAATTAGCAGGACTCTTTCATCTGTTGGCCGTGAAGCAAAGTACATACAGTCTCACTGGACATTTGCCCAAGCACATCCTTTCCAACTCACTGTAGGAGTGGATCTCAGTACATTACTCATAACTGACTGCTTCTGACACCAAATATTTTATCACTGAGGTCTCCTACTGCCCCCAAGTCATGTTCCATAGTTGGCCTTGCTATATTTTTCTTTACCAAAAGGGCACTATGACCTTATCAGCCTCCAGGAAAAGGGAATTTAAAATACCATGTAATCAATCTGTGAAAGGCAAGCAAGACAGAACCCCACATAGTTTATCCTCCTTTACTGGAAGATAAATGGGCCAACTTCTGCAGCTGTTGTGTAGTAGCAAATGTTCTCTTGAGAGCACAGAATACTTGAGTTGACGAAAGACAAGGGTGTGGTGGCTCAAAATTGTAATCCCACTACTCAGGATGCTGAGGCCAGAGGACTGTTGTGAGTTTGAAGCCAGCTGGGGCCATATAACAAAATCTTGTCTCCAAAAAAAAAAAATTTAAAAAGAAGTATTTGTGTTTCATATTTAATATTAACAAAAATGTTTTAGCTGAGTAGTTTTATTGGCATACATAGATAATCTTAGCACATGAGAGGTTAGAGCAGGAGGACTGCTAAGAGTTGGAGACCAGCCAGGGCTACATAGTAAAAGTCTGTCTCAAAAACACAAAGGGGTCCGGAGAGCCGGCTCAGTGGTTAAGGGCACTGGCTCCTCTTGCAGAGGACTTTGGTTTGGTTCCCAGTACCCATAAGACAGTTAACAACTGTCCCTAAGTCCAGTTCCAGAGGATCTGACACCCTCTTCTGACCTCCGCAGGCAATACATGCACATGGTGCACTTACATACATGCAGGCAAAACACTCATACACATGAAATAAAAATAAATTTCTTTCAGGCTGGAGAGGTGGCTCAACAGTTAAGAGTGCTGACTGCTCTTGCTGAGGACCTGGGTTTGATTCCCAGCACCCACATGGCAGCTAACAGCCATCCATAACTCCAGTTCCAAGGGAATCCAACACCCTCTTCTGACCTCCACAGGCATTGCACGACACAGGTGCACTTACACACATGCAGGCAATGCTCTCATACACAGAAAATAAAATTAATGAATAAAATATTTTTTAAGTAAAAATAAATTTCTGCTGGGCGTGGTACCACATGCCTTTAATCCCAGCACTCGGGCAGCAGAAGCAGACGGATCTCTGTGATTTCGAGGCCAACCTGGTCTACATAGTGAGTTCCAGGACAGCTGGGGCTACAGGGAGACCCTGTCTCAAAAAGACCAAAAAATAAATAAAATAAAATAAATAAAAATAAATTTCTTTCAAAGCTCATATCCCAAATTAAGTATCTTAATTTCATATTTGAAAAAGGACTATTTTAACACTTTGGAGGCTGAAGCAAAAGGATTGCCACAATTTCAAGGCCAACCAGGGTTACAGATTAAGACCCTATCTCAAATCCCCCCTCCACTCAAAAATAGCAAAAGAAAGAAAGACAAGTTGTTCTTCGGCAACACATGGGATTCAATGAGCTAAACAACTGGCAGGCAGTCCCTGAATTGTGTTGATCCAAAGTTCCCTTCTGCCGTGGAGCAAGGAGACAAGGCCGTGGAGAACAATACCTTCATCTTGCCAGTCAACAAGACATCATAATACAGTGAAAGCATTAAGCATAAGAGTTTTTCATAAATACAATATTTACATTCAACGTGTAATACACGTCAAAGCTAAGCAAAAATTAGTACACAGTATATACAATGAACGAGCTCATGAGCCTCATTGACAACCACATTTAACTTTTTTCTCTTTACTACAATTTCTGTCAACTGTATTCACACACGTTTTACAGAAACATTGACCATGAATATCTTTACACAGACATTACAATACAAGTTTCCAGGAGAACATCTGGTCTCCTTGGCTGAAAGCCCAGAAAATAATGAGTACGGGAACACATGGGGCAACAACTGGCACTGGTAAACATGAATTTGCACATGTGTTTAGCCATTTTCTGGAGTGACAAAATAATGTACTTTCTTTCGTTTTTTGAGACAGGGTCTCCCTGTAGCCCCAGTTAACCTGAAACTTGCCATTAGACCAGGCTGGCTTCCATCTCACAGAGATCCACCTGCCTCTGCCTTCCGAGTGCTGGGATGAAAAGCCTATACCACCACACCCGGCACCAAACAAGTTGCCACCAACTGAGTAGTTAAGTTTTATCTTACGTTTTGTGGCCAACCATTTCAACTTTTCCAGCTGGTAGCATACTCTCTTGGATCATAGAGACTTTTTCTTCTCTTACCCTTAATCTGGTTCACAGACATTGGAATAGGTTGGATAGTGGGATGATCTTTATGTTCCCTGCTCAGTCACCGAACAGATAAGGGATACACTACCAAACTGCAGGGAGCCTTCTCTCCTAATCTGTCCTTTCTGTGCTACCCAGTCATAATAGTCTCATTTCATACAATAACTCAACCATGATAAACGCAGTTTCATGGATCCCAGGTGCCTTAGCCATTCTAACATGATGTTCTTGTTTCATTTTTTGTTGTTATGATAAAATACTCTAACAAAGAGCAACTTAGGGGAGAAGGGGCTTACTTTAGCTCCCATTTCCAGGTTACATGTCTTCCTAGCGGAGAAGTTAAGGTGGCAGGAATTTAAAGTAGCTATTCACATCACAGCCATACTCAAGAGCAGAGAGAAATAAGTTAATGCATTCATGCCTACTTGCTCAGCTCGATTTTTTTCACTCTTGTACAATTCAAGGCCCAGCCCATGAAACAGTGCCACCCACATTCAGGGTGGGTCTTCCCACCTCAATTAACCAATTAAAAAATCCACCCAGGGCTCAGGGACCATTGAGGAAGAGGGGGTAGAAAGATTGTAGGAGCCAGGGAGGAGGTGTATGACCGTATGGAAATAGAATCTTGCAGCCTCCTGGAACCCTACTCATATGAACCTACAGCAATGGTGCCAGCATGCACAAAACCAATGCAAACTCAAGCAGACAAAAACTCACTATAGAACTGGGAATGGGCAGCAGGCCCCAATCTTAGCAAAAGGAAGGGACTCTAGATAGGCTGACTAAACCTCAGTGGATGAACTTGCACTGAGAGATGTCTGGGGACACTAACTTGACACAGTAGACCTTAACACAAGTGACAGAATACATGAATTCCAGTGAGGGGAGGGGCTATTGGAGGGTCTCAATGGGGAAAGAGATATAGAGAGGATTACCTAAGTTTGATCCCCAGAATTCACATGGTAGGAGAATATCAACTCCCGAAAATTGTCCTCCACACTTGCTCTGTATGTATACACACACACACACACAAATTAATTAATTAATTAACTTTTAATGGTGATAAAGCTGCTTTCCATAGCAGAAATAGACACATGCTGATGTAGGAGAGAACTGCACTTTCCTAGTTGCAGAATACAATTTCAATTGTGTTCCCTGAGTTACAGAGGTATTAAAACTAGTGTGTTATACATAGCAATGAAGTCAAGAGCCTAGAGCAGGAAATGACAACATTTGAAGGTATAAGGAAGACTAGTATAAAGTAAAGGGCAAATTTATCACCTGAACAAAGCAGAGCTGTGTTTTCCACTCTCAATGAAAGGTCCCCTTAAAATTATACAGACTAAGACTGTATTAAAGGGAAAGCCCACCCCCAAAAATAATCACCTCACTAACACAAGGGAAGGCCACAAAATCCTGGGTGTTTAGGGTGAGTCTAATGTCAAAACAGATGCTGGACCCATGGACTCTTCAGCCAAAGGGAAACAGACACCAGTACTAGTATCAGACTAAATGAAGAAAGGATGTAGATAGAACTGCTTTGCAAAGGAAAGGATAGTGTTTACCAAGTTCAATTTGTAGATTTTAAAAAGGAACAATGGTAAACATTTACTCCCACAAATGGGTGTTGTGGAACACTGTCCTCTGTGCATGTGAACCATTACCATCTTCATCAAAGCAGCTGTGACGACTCAAGAGACTCTCAAGCTTGGACCTACTGATGTTCCCTCATAAAAAGGAATAACTGGGACTGGAGAAATGGCTTAGCAATTAAGAACACTGGCTGCTCTTGCAGAGAATCCAAATTTGGTTCCCAGTACCCACATAGCAGCTTACAATCATCTGTAACTCTAGTTCCAGGGGATCTGATGCCCTCTTCTGGTCTCCACAGGCATTACACATACATGGTGCACTTACATTCATTCAGGCAAAATACCCATATACATAAAATGAATATAAATAAATTTAAAACTTTTTTAAAAAAATAAAAAGTGGGGTTGGAGATGGCCATTGGACCCTCTCCTAAGATTTTAGCCTCTTCCTCTTGCACCTCCCTGCCAACCATATGCAATTCTGCCCCAGCTGTATGTGGTCTCATAGTCTCAGGAGGCACTAGAATATATAAAATGAAGGAGGCTAACCAAAGAGGAGGACTCCACCTACACAGCTTTGGGGAAGTTGTCAACCACATTAGGTTGAGATGCTTTAGTGACACAACTGTTTGAGGTCACCTATGATCCTGTAAGTCCTTACCCATAGTTCTGTAAGTAAGCTCAATAAACTGGTTCACCAAACTAGACTTGGGTGGAATCACTATTTTTGTCTTTCATTGGTGCCTATCTGAGTTGAATAGCTGTTTATGTATCCCCAGGAAAAGTTCACACAACAGTGGGACAGAGATTAGTTCCCTTAACCTTAATCAAAAAGAAAAGGGTGTCAGAAACCTTTACTTACGTCTTTTGAAGTTAGTGAAACTTAAAAATGAATATGTGATTTTACAAATAAAATCAGAAATCAAGGGCTGAAAATGCCCAGTCAGAAGATACAATAAGAGGACTGACTTGAAGGGTAACTACACTTGGACTAAATGCAAGAAAAGGCCTGTAATTTCCACATTCAACATAAGAAGCATGTGAAAGTAAATGTGTTCAGGTTGTCTTAAAGATAAGCACCAAAGCAGAACATCCAAAGATACGACCTCAAGAGAAGCGTGGGTCACAAGGGAGCAAGGGACTGTCTACTAGCTGTTCACAGAAAAATCACTGGATCTTAAAGGACATGGCAACAGACTGAGGTCCCTTTAAGTAAGACAAAGCATGCCCATAAGAACATCAAATCTCATTCCCTTTGCTCACAGCCTCAAAGCTACCATCCAACTTTGCTAATAGTGTCAGGACATACTCTTCTTCACATGTACCCTCCTCTCAGGATATCACATTAAGAACTGTGGTCAAAGAAAGAGATGAAGACAGGAAATACCAATAGTTCCAATATCTATCCTACTACATGTATATATACAACACATTCAGATTGACCAAAAAAACAGTGGGCTGAGCCCTCCTATATCACTCAACAATCAAGAAAATGCCCCACAGACATGGCCACAGGCCAATCTAATGAAGACAATTCCTCAAATGAGGTTCTCTCTAATCAGGTACATCAAGTTGACAACTAATGTTATCCAGCACAACCTACATCAAACCTGTGTCACCCAAGACTCAGAGATCATTGTGGAAAACAGGACAAATAAGAGCCAGAGGTGGTATATGACCACAAGGAAACAGTTTTCTGGAGAGATGGGCAGCTGCTCAAATGAACTCACTACAATGGTGACAGCATGCATATGACCCACCTAAGCATAAGCCAGACAAAACCCCAGCATAGAACTGGGAAAGTGGGAAAGATGTCCCAAGCCTAACTGAGGAACTATTAGTAGCCAATATCTGCTGGGAGAGGGAGAGTCAGTTTTCTTTAAGGGTGTGATGCTGGACGGGTTAACCAGGCTCCAGTGGATGGACCCACACCAAAGGGCATTTGGAGACACAAATTTTACTGAGTAGGCCTTAAAATATATAGCAGAGTACATGAAATTGGGCAGAGGAAGAGTACAGATAGGGAAGGGGGTCTGAATATGATCAAAATGTGTTGTGTGAAATTCATGAAAATGATAAAAAAAATACATAGTAATATCCTTTCTTTCGGGTAAATATATTTCTAGTGTGACCATGGAAATCTACTTGGACTTCCTGGATACAATAAATAATCCGTTAATCTACAAAGAGTAAACAGAAGACCAGAGTGTGGCGGCACATACCTGTAATTTTAGCACTTGAGTGGTAGAGGCAGGTGGATCAGAAGTTCAAGGCCAGCCTTGCCTACACAGTGGGTTCAAAGCTAGCCTTGGCTATATAAGATCTTGTCCCTAAAACCAAACAAAAAAATGCATCAGTGAACAGACAGTTATGAGGCCTCCTGGAGATTTTCTGTAAGACATAAAAAGAACAAATCTCCAAGGCATTTACTGTGTGTCTGTAGAAGAAAGTTATTTTCTCTTTATGCCCATCAAAGGATACTCAACAAGCTGCTGATGATAACATGTCTGGAAGAAAATTGTCTTGTGGGGAAGGGTCTTCCTTCCTTCCAATAATGGTGGAACAATAACAAAATAAATCTCAGAAAAGGCTGGGCAGATACAGAGCTAACAATATCCTATTTTACACAGATAATGATAAAATGTAGGCCTCACCTGTATTTTTCCTTTAAAAGAACTGTGGTCTTAACACTACACACAGTAGGAAGCAGTAAAAATCTCACAGAGCCAATCGGCCAAAATCCCTGGGACAATGAGCACCCAGTCCTTGGGAGAGTTCAACCACTTGGGCAGGAGCCTATATAAAGAGAGAATAACAGTCAAGGTGCCTCCACTATGTAGCACACAAAGTTGAGCTCAGACCTCCTAGACTGGCATGAAGCCCATGGAGCCAATAGAGCCTGGAGGACTGCCATGTTGTAATATGGATAATAAGAGAAACACAAATACAAGAAACTTGTGTTCATCAAAATGAAGTGCTACCCACATTAGTCAGCCACACTGACTAGATGCATAAAGCTGCAGTGAAATCAATATCCAACAAATACTGAGACTTTTTGAGGGATCTTTAAATTCACAAAACAAGCTCCATGAGAAAAACCACAAGACAAAATATCCAGGCTTGATCGTTTGTGGATGCCACATTGGAGATAGTCCAATATAAAAATTCTCTCACAGCCAGGTGTGCACAGGGCATGCCTGTAATCCCTGCTTTCAAGATGCAGAGGCAGGAGGATCACTGCAAGTTCAATGCCAGCCTGATCTGCATACTTAGTCCCAGGCCAACCAGGACTCCATAGTGAGACCCAGGAGTGCTCAGCCCTAAATGGGATGTCTATATCATACCCTCCTCCTTCCAAGGCTCAGGTAACCTCAAAGAACAGGAAGGGGAAATATTGTGAAAGCTAGAGGCTGAGAAGACTGCTGAGAAATAGTATCTTTCGGATATGACTGGGTCGTTGGCACTCATGAACTCACAGTAGCTCTGATTGCCTGCACAAGACTTACACATGAGCAAGCCAATCAACATTCCAGAAAGCATGGAGTTGGGGTTCTCGAAGCTCCACCCCTAGCTGAGGAACTATTGGCAGTTGGTGGCTACTGAGGGAGGGAGAGTCAGTTTTCTGCAGGGGTGTGAACCCTGGTAGATTGCCCATGCACCAGAGGATGATCAACCCCACACCCATGTGCATATGGGCAGCACTAATTGGACTCAGTGTTTTTTTTTTTTAAAAAAGAAGACAACATGCAGTTGGAATGGGGACATGTGGGGACGGTCTGGGAGGAAGCAGAAGCAGAGTGGATACGATCAAAATATATTTGTGTACATGTATGAAATTCTCAAGGAAGAAACATTTTTTGTTAATTTATAAAAGAAGTCAGGAAGGAAAGAAGGGAGAATAAGAAAATGCTTCCTGGGGCTGGAGAGATGACTCAGCGGTTGAGAGTTCTGACTGCTCTTGTAAAGGACCCAGGTTCAATTCCCAGCACCCACATGGTGGGTACGAACCGTCCTTAGCTCCAGTTCCAGGGGAAACCGAAGCTTTCTTCTGACCTCCAAGGCATTGCACGACACGGGTGCACTCACATACATGCAGGCAATACACTCATACACATAAAATAAAAATATTTTAAAAGGAGAAAGAAAATGCTTTCTAAGAACAACCAGGTGAATTAAAGCCCAGACAGACATGAAAATAGTTACATATGTGGAAGATCTCCATGCACCCTGACAAATCCTATAAGGATGGGGTAAAGGGACACTAGCTTTTCCCCTATTCTGCCCTGTCCCCCCTTTTTTCTCTTTCTCTGTGATATTCCTGATTACCTTTTTTGCCTTATTTCTCTCTGATTTTGCCAAGGAACATCTGTAAGGAATACAGTGGTTCTGTGACTCAGGTCAGACCTTCAACCCTGTAAGATTGGAGCATAGGGGAGCTGTAACACAGACAATCCTAATGGAATCAATTTCCCCAATCCTATATTCCATATGTATGCTTTCCTGTGAAAAAACCTGAGCCTCTACCAGGCTCTTCTCCCTCCTCTTTCATAATCAACTTCTCCCACCTTCAAATTATTAATCTCTTAAAATGAAAGATATTTGGAAATCTTTATGAACTTTTTTATTTATTATTTTTATTACATATATGAGTGTATTGCCTCCATGTGTTTAAGTACACCCATGTCGTGCAATGTCTCCAAAGGTCAGAAGAGAGTGTCGGATCCCCTGGAACTGGAGTTATGAATGGTTGTTAGTTCCCATGTGGGTGCTGGGATAGAACCTAGGTCATCTGCAAGAGCAGCCAGTGCTCTTTACTGTGGGACCATCTCTCCAGGCCATGAACTTTTGTTATATAAATATTTCTTTAGTATGATGTTGGCAGTATAAGCAACCAAAGAAAAGTAAATGAATTACAAATCATCAAATTTAATTTTTATAATATTTTATCATTTTGATTTTATATGTATGTGTGTATTGCCTGCATGTTATGTAATTGCACCTGTGTCATGCAATGCCCTCAGAAGTCAGAAGATAGTGTTGGATCCCCTGAAACTGGAGTTACAGATGGTTGTTGGCCACCATGTGGGTGCTGGGATTCACCCTGGGTCCTCTGCAAGGGCAGCCAATGCTCTTAACCATTGAGCTCTCTCTCTACCACCCAAATTAATTTTTTTTATGAGACAAAACAGTGTCAGGAAAATGAAAAGATGGCCATATATGGTGATGTATGCCTGTCATCCAGGCACTCAGGAGACAGAGGCAGAAGGATTGCAAGTTCAAAGCCAACATAGAATTGCAAGCCAACCAGGACTTCATAGCAAAACCTTGCCCCAAAAAATAATAAAATAAAATGAAACAATTAAAAAAAACTAAAAATTTTTAAATTTATATTCTCAAGTCATACACCTGATAAGGTTATAATATCTAAAATATACAGGGAGCTTCTAAAATTTTACAGCCAAAAGACAACCTAAAGCCGGGCGTGGTGGCACATGCTTTTAATCCCAGCACTTGGGAGACAAAGAATGGTATATCTGAAATCAAGGACACCCTGGTCTATGTAACAAGTTCCAGGCCTGATGGGACTACAGGAAGACCTTGTTTCAAAAAGAAAAGAAAAAGAGGCTGGGCGTGGTGGCGCATGCCTTTAATCCCAGCACTTGGGAGGCAGAGGCAGGTGGATCTCTGTGAGTTCAAGGCCAGCCTGGTCTACATAGTGAGTTCCCAAACAGCTGGGGCTACAAGGAGACCCAGTCTCAAAAAAAAAAGACAACCTAAGCCATGTGTAGTAGCTCACAACGATAATCCTAGCACTTTGGAGGCTAAGGCAAGGGGATCACCAGAAGTTCCAGGCTAACCTGGGCTACAGAGTGAAACCCTGACCCAAAAAAAGGTAATTCAGACCAGGGAGATGGCTTAGCAGATAGACACTTGCCACCAAGCCTTATGGCCTGAGTTTAATTCCTAGGACCCACATGTTAGAAGAAGAGAACCAAAATCCCAAGTTTTCCTCTACCCTCCACATAGATGCCATGGCATGGTCACCCACACACATATACATGCAAAATAAGTAAATTTTAAGGACAACCCAATTTTAAAATGGGCAAACACAAAGAGACATTTTTCCCAGGAAGATATACAAATAACAAAAATGCACTCAAAAAGATAGGTGACATCATTAGTTATTAGGCAAATGCAAATCAAAATAATAATGAGACAGCATACCTATAGTCAGAAACAAAGATAGCCAGAATTGTTGACAAAAATTTGGAGAAATGAAAAACCTCAAGCATCCATGGGATTCAAAAAGTTGGGCATGGTTACCTAGTGACCCAGCAATTCTAGTATAGGTAATGAACCTAGAGAACTGAGACCTTATCCTCAAGCGTTCCATAGCAGTACTATTCATAAGATTCATAAAGTAGTATTCCAATGTCCATCAGCGGGCGAATGCACAAAGTTTGGATTATCTTTAAAATAGATATCATTCACCTATTTAAAAATAGAAATACTTGACCCCAGGTGTAGAGGCGCATGCCTTTAGTCCCAGCACTGGGGAGGCAGTGGCAGGCAGATCTCTGTGACTGCGAGGCCAGTCTGGTCTATATAGCAAGTTCCAGGACATCTGGAGCTACAGGGAGATCCTGTCTCAAAAAAAGACAAAAAAATAGAAGTACTTGAGGTTGGGGATGTAGCCTGATTGTAGAGTGCTTATCTAGCATGCAGAAAGCCCTGGGTTCCATCCCAAGAACTACATAAATGTCTGCAATCCTAGCACTTTGGAGGTAGAAGCAGGAAGATCAGAGTTCAAGGTCATCCTCAGCCATGTAGCAAGTTCAGGCAGCCTGGGATGGAATAAAAGAGACCCTATATCCCCACCCCCACCCCCCAAAATCAGCACTTGTTACCACTTGCTGGAGTAGTTCTGGACTTCTACCACTAGGGGCGCCCAAGTTGCTGAAATACCCCCTCCTTGCCCCACTCCACCCACCTGCAAGCCAGTAAGCCTGCCTGCCCGCCCAAATTTTTCCTTCCTTTTCTGCCTCCCTAGAGTTCCAGCGACCATAGAGCCACAGGGCCCAGGACTCCCTTACCCTCCCTCCTTCCCACCCTGACTGGGCCAGCAATGGTGGCAGAGACCATCACTAGAGAGCAGCTGTAGAAAGGCAGAATCCAGCTGCATATGGCTACCTGGTGGTAAGCAGGGGATTTGGGGCCAATGTAGTGGGCTCCTCAAGGAAACTTTTCAAGTCAACAGATGCACCCATGGACTTGAGTCTCGGGTGGAAGTTTGATGATGTGAATATGGCCTCATCAATTTCCGACTCAGATGATGAGCTCTCCAGCTGGCACCTGCTACAGCTTCACACCCACATCCATCCTGAAGAGGTGGAAGCAGCTACTGAGAAAGAATGTCTGCTTTGTCCAGGTGACTGTGTACTACTTTGCCCCACCCAGCTAGGGTAGTAACTCTCTGGACAAGGCTCAGCACCTTTCTTTTACCTACTGCCATTTCAAAACAAGATTGGGGCTCTCAGGTAATCTTATTGGGGTCTTTGGTAAATGAATGGGAATGGGCTGTTTGTACAAGTATTTTTTTAAGGAAACAGTACCCAGGCGACCAGCCCCAGCTTGATCGGCAGATAGAACCTTAAAAGATGATGCACTCTACTAATACCAAGCTTTCTGGACCATTAGAACAAAAATATAGGCACACAGAAGAGGAGCTGGGTAACTCAAGCAGCTATTCTTTACATGAAGGGACCAGAACCCAAGAATTTGAACAGCTTAGCAAAGCCTCTTCTCTTCTCGACACCACAGAGTCTACAAACTCGTTTCTCTTAGTTGTTACTCTGATATCACATCTTCATGTATGGTAATCACATTTTTGGAAAGGTCACAGAGCTAACTATAGAGAGGAGACAGAAGATCTCTGCTTTCGTACAAAACTTCCAGGACATCAGGACTGGAGGTGTAGTTCAATTGATAGAAAACTTGCCTAGCATGCTCAAAGGCCCAGGTTCGATCCTCAGCACTGTATAAAACTGAATATGGTAGTTGTCAACCGAATTCCCTCTGGGTCTCCTGCGCTATCAAGTGAACCATATAACATGTCTTTGTGTGCATTTATTAACTTACAAAGGAATGAGTACCCAGCGCCTAGCCCTGCCGCACGGCTCAGAGCCCCCCATATCAGACTGTGCCACACCCGTAGTCACCAGTCATGCCTCTGGGCCAGCGATCTCGCCCCAGGTCCACAAGAGTCAGTCCATTCTGTCCTTCAGCTGCTGCAGGCTGGCTGCCCGTTCCCCACACCACATGCTACCCGAGGCTCGGGGCTTCTGTCCCAAGGTGGCTCCCAGCAGCCCCTTCATAGTCCACACTCTGTGGCAGGCCCAGTCCATTGGAGGAACTAGCCAATTGGGAGACAGTAGTGTACACCTGTAATCCTAACACTTGGGAGATAAGACATTTGGGGATCAGAAGTTCAAGGTCATCCCTGACTACATAGCAAACGAGGGCAGCCTGATAGATAAGACCTGACTCAATTGTGAAATCAGCAAGAAGGTGCCCGTGGAACTGGAAAAAAAATTTATACTGAATGAGGTAACCCAGACCTAGGCAGACAGAAAAGTTCTCATATGCAGATCCTAGCTTCAACTCTCTAGAAATTAAGAAACTAAGGAAGCCAAGAAACAAGGAAGAAGACCTGGAGGGTGTGTTACAGAAGGAGGGATAGTAGAATATAGTTAAAAGACAGTAAAGAGGGGAAATTGGGTGAAAAGGGAAGTGGATGCTTGGGAAGATGAGGGAGAGGAGTAAGGAAGATTAGCCTGGATAAAGGGAGAATAAAGAAGTCACATGGAGGCCAGCTGCTCTGCGACCCAAATAAAAAAATACAAAAGAGAATTGAAGGGAATTACCCTGTGTCCCAGTTTGTTTCTACATTGCTATTATAAAACACTTTGACCAATAATAACATGGGGAGGAAAGGACTTATTCAGCTTACATCTCCCAGGTCACAGTTCATCAGGGAGCCCAAGTTAGGAACTCAGGAACCTGGAGGCAGGAACTGGAGCACAAGCCATGGAGGAACACTGCTTATTGGCTTGCTCCCCTGGTCCCTGCTCAACCTGCTTTCTTATACAACATAGGCCCACCTGCCCAGGAATGGCACCACCCACAGTGGGCTGGGCCCTCCCACATCACTCAATAATCAAGATGTCCCACAGACATGGCCACAGACCAGTCCAGTGGAGGAAATTCCCCAATTGGGGCTCCGTCAACCCAGGTGTGTCAAGTTGACACTAAAGCTATCCAGCACCCTGTGTGGCTGGATGGTACTGCTCCTAGAAGCAGGGGGTTACTGAACATAGTTCCCAGTTCCAGGTGTGAGATACCGCCACAAGAGTTAGTCAGGGAGGCCCCAGAGACCCCCAATACAATACGAGTTCTTATTTGCCCTTTGTTTGCCCACCAGAATTAGAGGATCAGACCATAGTGTGAAAGACACCACACACTTCAGATGCAACATATAGGGAGAGCAAGCTGGAACCGAGCTGGAAACTCCCTCCCTGCTGGCTAGCATTCAAAATGCTAGAGGATGTTGTGTGGGCCACTGAAGAAGAAAAGCCAACCTTGGTCTCACCCAGCTGTGAAGCCTGCAACCAGAAAGCCAACCTGCAGGGCAAGATGTGTCTACCTGTACCAGAGTGGCTTGACTGTTGTGGGGACAATCAATTGCCCTCTGATTGGACTTGAGGCCTGCTCAATGGGAGTGGGGGAGCCCATGCTTGGCACTGGAAGCCCAGCTAACAACCCAGGTCATTGACCGAGGTGGAGAACTTATTGTTGTCCTTGAACGAAATTGACACAGCACCAAACTGCCTTCAAAATATCTATGCTGGGGCTGGAGAGATGGCTCAGCAGTTAAGATGACTGGCTGCTCTTGCAGAGGACCCAGGTTTGGTTCCCAGCACCCATATGGTGGCTAACATCCAACTGTAACTCCAGTTCCAGGGGATCTGATGCCCTCTTCTGACCTCTGTGGGCATTGCACAACATGGGTACGCTTACATATATGCAGGCAACACACTCATACACATAGAATAAAAATAATAAATTTTTTAAAACTATCTATGCTAATACCCATAAACAAAAGCTGCTCCCAGCCTTCATCAGAGAACGCTCTCTTTACAATGAACAGCAGGGAATACAGAGACTCATGGCTGTCCAAGATGCTGAGAGTAAGTGATGGGTGTGGGCTCAAACTTAAGCAAGACATTTACAGCACCACCTCTAAGGCTCAGGGAACATTATGCAGAAGATGGCAGCAAGTATGTAAGAGCTGGAAGATACAGTGAAAGGCTGCCATGACAGTCCTGAACTTGCTGCAACTATACTCACCTGCCCTGGGCCTACACAAGACTAGCCCTATCAACAATCAGTTGAGGAAGGGGACAGACTCATGGGGCCCTATCCTTTGCTCTGAACTATTGCCTATTGGTAGATTCCAGGAAAGGGGGGATCATTATCTCCAATTGTGTACCCACTACTGAGCTCATGAGGCTCCAAAGGATAGTTCCAATCCCATGAGCTCAGAGACAGCCTTGGTTAGTGTCAGTGGGTCACAAAACAACTGAATAGACATGAAACATGAGAGATTTGTAGGAAGGAAGGGTGTAGACAGGGGTGGTAAGGAGATGAGAGAGGATAATGGGTCAGAGTAGTCAGTATACACTGTGTATATGTGTGAAATTTTCTAAGAATAAATTCAATTAATTAAAAAAAACATTAGAAGCTGGAGAGATGGCTCAGTGGCTAAGAGTGCATGCTGCTCTTCCAGAGGATTCGAGTTTGGTTCTCAGCACCCACATCAGGCAGTTCACACCTGCCTGTAACTATTGCTCCAGGGGGATCCAACACCTTTAGCCTCTGAGGGCACCTACACTTGTGAACATAACCCCACACAGACGTATATACATGCATAAACAGAATTAAAAATAATAAAAATAAATCTTTTTAAAACTTAGGAGGTCTAAAAATTTAAGATACCTTCCCTTAGCCCCTGATTTGTTAAATAAATATTTGACATGTTTGGTGTTTTCTGACCTGCTCCCCACACTATGAATTTCTGGTCTGTTACTTTAGTTGTTTCTTTCATGTGCTTTTAGAAGGGCAGGAGATATATATACATATATAGCTCAGTGGTAGAACATTCAGCTAGACTATACAGGTCCTGGGTTTGATCGCCAACAATGCAAAAAAGCATGTTCTTAGGTACTATAATTAAGCTTGTCTGTCATTTCCTACATTATTTTTTCTTTGAAGAAAAAGAACTTTGGCCTACAATATGGCTCAGTGGTAACAGTGCTTGCTACCAAGCCTGACAATATGAGTCGGATTTCTGGAATTCACATGGGGAAAGGAGAGAACCGACTCCCACAAGTTGTCTTCTGACCTCCACAAGTGCACTGTGACACATACAGTTCCCCACACCCCCATTAATTAATTAATTAGCTAATTAATTATGTGGGAAAAAAGAACTAGATTGGCTTGGGATGTGTTTCAAAGAGCCTGAGGCTTCTACAGAATCAGGCAGGGCTCACTCTCACCGGAGGCCAATATGGACCATTAACTATGTCCAAAGGAGGCCACAGGAACAGCCTGCTGCCTACAAAGATGATTTTATTACTGTCATGCTTGCTTTCCCTCGTTGGAAAATCTGACCTTTAAATGGAATGTAAGATGTGACAATCTAAAGTCACTAATGAGTTTTTGTTCTTTTTTTTTTTTTTCCTGTGCCTACCCTTGTGGTCCTTCTTCGCTTCTTAGATACACAGGGTTAGAAGAGTTTTTATACTATTCCAGTTCAGCTTCAAGAAATGTACTGTTTATTGGATCCCTACATCTTGATGATTTATGAAAACTGGAAGCCAAACTAATTCTTACATGCCACATACAACTCCCACGTTCCAAAGAATTCAAGATCTGATTACAGTCTTAGAAAAGTATAGAATGGGACTCAAATTCAGATCTTATCTCTGTCTGTGGTTTCTATTCCTCTCATGTCTGGTTAATGTTCCAAGATAGTTCCACTGAACACCACTGATTTCTTTTTATTAATTAGTAAAGTTATCTTTGGCTCTGTTTTAAAATGGAGGCAGTAGAGAATAAAACGTTATTTTTCTTTATCATCCTTTTTACCATCCTTCACTTCTGATATGATTTACTAACTAGGATAAAAAAAACATTAAAAAGTCTTTTTATTTGGGTTTGAATGCTCAAACATAAGACTGAAGCTTCATAAGGACCGAGGCTTGGGGTAGAGAAGAATCTTTTCGAACGTATGCTGGAAAGAGGAGATCTCTGCACAATCCCTCCTTACGAAGGTTTCAGCTTAATTTAGAATGTAGACTCCAATTTTCATTAAGAAACACATTAGCCTTTGGAATCAAATTAATTTAAAACTGTAATATTAAACTCATTGCCAGTGCACAAGATATTTGACATTTCTGCAAGATTCTCATTTCTTTCTGTTTTGGTCGGGGAGAGGATGAGACAGGGGCTTACTATACAGCCCTGACTAGCCTGGAACTCACTATATAGACCAGATTGGCCTCACACTCACAAAGATCCACTTGCCTCTGCCTCCCGAGTGCTTGGTGGGATTGAAGGCGTGCACCACCACAACAAGCTCTAAGATTCTTGTTTCTTAATCTAAATCCACACACACTTCTTTTTTCATGTAATCCATCTAGAACACAACAAATCAATGTGCTTACTCTTTCTTTGAAAAAGAAAACTCTGTATTTACTCTTTGAAAATTTCATGCATGTATATAATTTATTTTGCTCATATCTAACCCCTACTTGTTCCCCCTGCAACTCCCTCTGGACCCTCCCAACTTCATGTCCTCTTTCTTTATACCCATTGAGTCCAATTAGTGCTACCCATATGCTGTATATGGATGGAGGGCCATCCAATGGGGCATGGGCAACCTACTAGTGGTCACACACACCCCGAAAAGTGACTCTTCCTCCTCCAGCAACCATCAACTATCCATAGTCCCTCAGCTGGGGGGGGAGCCTCAGTAGCCCCTGCCCCATCCACTGCCTACGTCTGAATCCTAAATAACATTAACATTAACTAATGTTGAATAAAGGGACTTTTCTATAACCTAGTCCTTCTCATTTCTGTTGCTTCCTGAATTGGACAAAATTGTAGCACAGAGTTCCTTACTTGGAAGGCTAGGCCAGCCTGAGCTACATAACACGTACCAGGCCAACCACTGTTACATAGCAAGACTGTCTCTGAAAAGAAAAAGCTATTCTCAAAAGACCATATATCATATGGTTCTATGTATAGGAGGTATCCACAACAGGCAAATCCATATAATCAAATGGTAGATTAGTGGCTGCCAGATTACAGAGGCCTTCCTGAGTGACTGCTAAGTGGTGAGGAGTAGCATTTTGGGGTGATGAAAATGTTTCCAAACAAGATAGTAGTAATCATCAAATATCAAGGAAAAGAATAAAATCACTAGGCTACTTGTTTTCAAACTGCAAAGTTTATATATGAATTGTCTTTTTTAAATATTTTATTATTTTTATTTTAGGTGTATGAGTATATTGTCTGAATGTGTGTAAGTGCACCAGTGTTGCACCCAGGGAGGTCAGAAGAGAGCAACGGATCCCCTGGAACTGGAGTTACAGATGGTTGTTAGCTGCCATATGGGTGATGGGAATTGAACCCGGGTCCTCTTCAAGAGCAGCCAGTGCTCTTAACTTCTGAGCCAACTCTCCAACACCCCGTGAATTATCTTTTTAAAACTATAAAAATTAACATATTTCAAACTCACAGTTTGTGTGGGTCAGAAACTCAGAAATGGATGAACTGGTAGGTGCCAGACCAAGGCATTTTACAAAGTTACAGTCAAGGTGTCACCTGTGGCTAAAGGCATGCGAATCAACTAGAGGTGGAAGATCTGCTTTTCAAAGTGGCACAGTCAAAAAGCCGGAAAAGCAAAGTGTATATTGTTCAGTTTCTTCCTACATGGGCCTCTCCAGAAGGTGCTGGAATATCTTCCTGACTTTGGAAAAGAGGAGAAACAAATCTTGCTTCCCTGGTGCCTCAAATAAATAATTAAGCTTCAGAACATTGGGCTATTTGAAAATCCACGACAGAAAACTGTAATACATGATGACTTCTCGGAAAGCCATGGCCCATATTTCTAATAAGTGGTTGTTGAATCATGACAGAAAAGAGGCAGCTTGAAAACCCCAGTAGCCTAAAGACTCTGCTTGAAGGCAATGCTACATGAACAAAGAGGAGAATAGCACAGAGAGTCAAAAGGCACCAGCCACAAACATGGTGGGATCTGCATGCATTTGACATTTCAGAGAGGATGGGATGAAGGGAGCCTTTCCCTCTTTTCTATCACTGCTCACCCTGTAGCTTTCTTTCCTGGCATTCTTTTTTATTTGTTTTTCTTGATTTTTCTCCTGTATCTTTACTTGTGCTCCCTCCCCTCAACCATGCCCCTTCCTTCTTTTCCTCCTCTTCTCAATCGTTTTCCCAAGGAATAGCTATGAGGAATGTGGTGAATCTCTGAAACACGTTGACGCCTCAATGGTATAGTGAGACCTTCTTACGAAAAACTTGGGCTTGAAGAATCGTACTGTCATCTCCTTTCCCAGGGCTCGTCTTTCTTGTGTAGGGTTGCATACAATACATATACCTGTAAATTATCTCATACTTGAGACCTTGTGGACAGGTTCTTATTAAGATTCTCAGTAATTATTTATTGAAAATAAACTATGTGCCACAGTATAATTATTGCTGGGAATACTATGATAAGCAAAACAGGCACATTTTTTAATTTATTGCTTGACGGATATTTATCATATCATTACAGGAATGTAGAATTACTAACTTTGATATATAAGGAAATGGGCATACAAAAAATGATAAAATATCCAAGCCCACCAGCACCCCTCCCAAGAGTGATTATTAGCAATTAATAGTTGTTAGGGAAGAAGGTGCCATTTTCTTCAACTTTATAGCCACAGATAAGCTGCCCCTGATACAGTAAATAACCTTCTTCCCACACTCAAGCAACTAACACTTTTTTTTAACATTTTTAATTTTTTTTTATTTTATGTAGGTAAGTGCACCTGTGTCCTGCAATGTCCTCGGAGGTCAGAAGAGGCTATCGGATCCCCTGGGACTGGAGTTACAGACAGTTGTTAGCTGCCATTGGGGTGCTGGGATTCAAACCCAGGCCTTCGGCAAGAATAAGCAGTGTTCTTAACCACTGAGCCATCTCTCCAGCCCCCAGCTAACTCTTTTTAAACTCAGTGAATCACACACAAAAAGGAGAAATGAACTGGGCATGGTGGTACACACCCTTTATCCCAGCACTCAGGAGACAGAGGCAGGAGGATGTCTACAAGTTTGAGACTAGCCTGGTCTACATAGTAAGTTCCAGGCCAGCCAGAGCTACATAGTGAGACTGTTTTAAAAAATGATAAAGCATCCACATTTTAGAAAAGAAAAACAAAATTCTGTAAGGAATTTTGGATGCCGAACATCTGAATTCTAAGCCAGGCTTAATGCCATTTCCTAAGCTCAAGTTTCCTCCTCCCTAAATTAAAGGGGTAGTTTATGTTATACAGTCCCTGGATTTCATCTAAATGTCGAAGACTACTTCATCTTTGTCCCTATCAAAGTTTCCATCATATTGTTGTCTGGACATCTGGGATGCTCATTTTCCTTAAACCATCCCACTCTACTCAGGACATTTCTTCCCTAGTTACACCTACCTCATCTTTAGGGAACCAAGCATCACTTCCCAAGGAAAACTTTTCCTGAGCGTTCACCCACCTCTGAGCCACCCCAAACCAAGTCCACATTCTATGTTGTAAGTTTTCAGACGCTTAAAGTTTCCTTTATTGTATTTACCAGTTTACATTTAAACATTTGTGTCACCACTGGCTTCATATTTGTGAGTACCACGGGACTTTTAGCTTGAACATTGCTGGGATGTGCTAGTTTTATTATTTTTGTCTCCCAATGACAGTGTCTAGCATATAGCAGATGCTTAAAAAGAATTTCTGAAATTAAGTAACATAGGGTCTGTTTTAGCAGTAACAGCTCTATGAGTACACACTATGAGAAGATGATGCCTCAGTCCAAGAATAAATGGGGCAGTGACAGTGTTAGGCAGCAGGGCAGCTGTGTGAGAAAAGTATGTGGAAATGTATGAGCCTTTCAGGAACTGTATCATCATAGCCCCTCAGTGCCTTAATAAATATGCATAAGGCTTACAGATTCTCGATTTTTAAATCTTTTTAATTATTTTTATTTTATGTATATGAGTGTATTGCCTGCCTGTATGTAAGTGCACCCATTTTGTACAATGCCACAAAGGTCAGAAGAGGGTGTCAGATCCCCTGGAACTGGAGGTAAGGAGTTATTAGCCACCATGTGGGTGCTGAGAATTGAACCCAGGTCTTCTACAAAAGCAGTCAGCACTCTTAACTGCTGAGCCATCTCTTTGGTCCCGATTTTTAATTTTTTTTTAAAGATTTTAAATGATTTGCATTTTCAAGATTTTTTTTAAAGATTCGTTTTTATTTTATATGTATGAGTATGTACCTGTGTATATGCATATGTACCACATGTGTGCCTGGTACCCACAGAGTCCAGAAGAGGGCATTAGATGCCTTGGAACTGGAATACAGACATTTGAAAGCTGCCATGTGGATGCTGGGTCCTCTGAACCCCGGTCCTCTGCAAGAGCAGCAAGTGCTCTTAACCACTGAGCCATCTCTCCAGCTCCTTTTTCAGGATTTTTTAAAGTTATTACAGAAAATTAAATGTCCCTGGCTTGTGAAAAATGCTTGAGAGCGCTTTCTCATCACTGCGTACCCTGGTTTACTCTTATAAATGTAAATTAAAGTGAAAATCTCACACACACACACATATATATATATATATATATATATATATGTATATATATACATATATATGGATGGCAAGTAACGAAACTCACACATTTTGGTCTCAGGGGTTGCTTTCACTGTTCCAACAGTATAAGACAGGCACTATTCGCTGCTTTCTGGCCCTTTGCTGATGACCCTACACTATCCTCACTCTTTTGAACTCTTACTTTTAAAAGTTGGGGGCGGTGCACGTGTGCCACAGTGTATGCGTGGAGATCTGAGGACAACTTTTCAGCAGTCAGTTCTCACTGTTCACCTCATTAAGACAGGCTCTCTCTTGTTTCTGTTGGGTACTCCAGGCTAGCTGACCTGCAAGCTGCTGGCCAACTCTCCTGTCTCCTTTTCCTGTCTCTCCCTAGAAGTACTGGGATTGCAGATATGTGCCACTGCATCTGGCTTTTTATATGGGTTCTAGAGATGATTGAACTTGGGTTGTCAGGCTTCCACAGCAAGCACTCTTATCCACGGAGTCATCTCCCAGGCCGAGTGCTTACTTTTAAAACTGACTCTGACATTGTCTAATATGAATAAGAGGAATAATGCCTTTTTTATTTTAAACCAGGAACTGTACTGAGGCTTTACTTTTTTAGTATAAGCCAGTAATATACATTCACAGTTTATGTGGGTCTCAGATTCAGGAATGGCTAAGCTGGAGAGAGTCTGGCCTTAGGTGTTTTATGAGGCTGCAGTCAAGATGCTAAAGACTACAACCATCAGAGCCATTCACAGCTATATTTGCTTCCAAGATTGTGTCTTCACAAGCCTGGCAGGCTGACATTAGTAGTTCAGGAGAGGCCTCAATTTCTTCCCACATGGGCCTTTCAAAAAACTGTTTAAATGTCCTCATAACTTAGTAGGTGATTTCTAAAATGAGAGAGGGGTATTGGAGAGATGGCTCAGTGTCTAAGAACACTGTCTGCTCCTGCAGAGGACCCAGGTTCAGTTCCCAGAGCCCACATGGCAGCTAACAACCATCCATAACTCCAGTTCAAAGGGATCTGACCGCCTCTTCTGACCTCCATGGGCATTGCATGACACGGGTGCACTTACACACATGCAAGCAATACATTCATACACATAAAATAAAAATAGTAAAATTTTTAATAGTGAGGATTACAACACCAGACGTGGTGGTGCATGCCTTTAATCCCAGCCCTGGGGAGGCAGAGGCAGGTGGATCTCTGTGAGATCGAGGCCAGCCTGATCTACATAGTGACTTCCAGGCAGGTTGAGACTAGGGAAACCCTGTTGAAAATAATGATTAAAAGGCCTACTGTGTGACTAGTAAAATCTAGAGGTTGGAGAGGGAATTGGGACAATAAAATGGCAGCTATGGACATAAACTAAACTACCAGCAAATGCCAAAAAAAAAAAAAATCAGTGTTTCCAGGAACAAATGTTGACCATGTAGAAAAGCTGTTAAGTAGGCCACTTAGAGGTTGAAAGAACCCCAACATAGATGTAGACCACAAAAGGCCTGGCCTAGGGACTGAGGGAGGGTTTAACTGACTGATTAGAGGGATGATGCCACATATGGCCAGGACCTACACTCTGAGAGCCACAATAAAGCCCCAAATACACTTGTGACGATATCAGATAGGGATTTCCACCAGGCTATATTGCAACTTTGACAAGCATGTCCTGCTCCAGTGAAGTCCCATTAGAAGTCAGAAACTATGTGTGAAGCAAGTCAACAAACAGACACTAATGTGAGGCTTGACTAATTAACATTCATGAGTATCCTATTTTTAATATTGGTAGCTGACTCCACTGAGTGGTAGGTGCCTTGAGGGTGGGGCCCCCCTTCCTCAAGCTTCCTGGCAGACACTACTATTACAGCATAATGCCTGCCCAAATACCACTAGTTGAAGGGATTCTGAGCATCTGACACTCAGAATGTGAGCTACCAGGAGAGTTCAGTTCAGCTGAGAGAGGTGGCCTGGGAGGTGGCTGACCTGGTCACTCTCCCCAGTGGAGAGGGCGTTCGCTGGGGCCCAGTTGGTGAGCAGTCCCTGCAACCAACTGGGGCACCTCAGCTCAGCCTAGAGCAAAGAGGTGTAGGGATATATTGCTGTGTCCCAGGTTTTTTAACCAGGTTCAAACTCAGAAGCCCACCTCAGGGCCTAGAATTCACTAGGGCTAGTGGCTGTTTGTCCAATAGTCACCATGGATCACCGTAGTCGCTCACGGGGCATAGGCCTTAGAGTCTCTGCGACTCAACTTCGAGCCATCAGGTCCCTACTTCCCTTCCATGTTGAGCAGGAGGCCAGGGAAGGAGAAGAATGGGAACGGGAGCAAGCTCGTCAGAGGCCTTTTGTCTATGTGCCTCCAGAAAGTGAAGACCCACAGGAAAATGTTAAGAGTAAGTACAGACTCTCAGTCTCTTAGTCCAAAAGGGGGGCCCGGGGAAGACAGAAGACCAGAAAGCACAGTGGGGCGAACTGGGGTGAGACAGGAGTTTGGAAGAGACAGATTGTCTTCTCAAGTGAGTAGGGCAAAAATATGTGAAAGTAACTTCAATTGGAAGAGGAGTCTTGCAATTACCAGGTCACTTAGGAAATCAGTGGGGGAGCGGGAAGGGGGGGGACGGG
>NW_008359081.1:174843-175494 GCF_000622305.1 Nannospalax galili
ACAGCCGGCAAAGACATCAGTGAGGAGTATTGTCAGAAGATGGTACTGCACTGTGCCACAGTTTTTCTATTTGAAAAAACGGTTTTGAATGTCTCACCAAAAAAAGGTAAGAGAAATGATGGGTATGTTCATTCATCTGAACTCAATCATTCCACATAGAGCAAAACATCACACAGTACTCCATAAATGCACACAAGTATAATTTTTCGGTTAAAAACACCAGAAATGTCCGGCGTGGTGGTCATGCCTCTAATCCCCGAACTCGGAGGCAGAGACAGGAGGATCTCTACGAAATGGAAGCCAGTGTGCTCTACAAAGCGAGTTCCAGGACAGCCAGGGCTACACAGTGAGGGGGAAAAAAGCCAAAAAGTGTTTAAAGGTACTAACATATCAGAAATACAAAATGCAAGCCGTTCACATGCAAATTGGTTGCTCTGAGATTCTGGAAGGGGGCAGTGTGCGACAAGGAAGCTTTATGACAGAGGTGGGCGTGGAAGGATGCCTAAGGCGATGCAGTAGCTGCAGCTGCAGGCGGGATCACCAGCCACGCCTAGAAGCGGCTTTTGTAAAGTTGGGAAACGCTCCCGTTTGGCCCACCCCAATGCGCAGGCGCACAAACCCGCGGGGGGGGGGGGGGGCGGTTCTCGGGGG
>NW_008359081.1:175649-194959 GCF_000622305.1 Nannospalax galili
GTGCGCGCGGTTCTAGCTGCCTGGCGGCGGGAGACGCGGTGCTTTCTGTGAGGGTGCTGTGAGGGACGTGTTTTCCCGCTGGTCTGGTCATGGAGGCGCCGCCGAAGCTACTGGACGCGACGACTCCGGCTCCTCGCTGGGTCCGAAAACTGCTCCCGCTGCTCCTGGTCTTGCTGCTGCCCGGGAACGGAGCTCTGCAAGGCTTGGAGGCTGAAGAACGGTTCCGGAGCCGCGACAATGAATGCCACTTCTACGCTGGTGGACAGGTGTACCCCGGAGAGGTGTCCCGGGTGTCGGTCGCAGATCACTCCCTGCACCTAAGCAAAGCCAAGAGTAGGTGGTACCGTCGGGGGGTGAGGGGGTGAGAGAACCCCGGGATCGGCGACATTTGGACCCTGTGTGTGGATGCTGCTGGGGGCCCTGGAGTTGGGCGGCACCCCCGGGCTGCCTCTGAGCTCTGGGTCCGCCTGCTTGTGTCCTCGGAGTGCGATGATGGAGGGGGATGTTCCAGATGCGAAGAAATGGTTTCCACTGATGAGATTTCGGGAGAGGTCGCGGTTACCCCAAAAAGCCACAGATGAGGGAAAGAGGGTGTCTCAAGTCCCGGGCTCACAGGCATCAAGGATGTTGTGCAAACTAAGATTTCCCTTAAACCGCGGAGAGTGATCGCAGCTGTCCTGGAGCTTTTCAAGTACTATTTCAGGGAAGAAAGTACATTGATAAGTTGAATAATGATTCACAGAAAGTTTGATTAAACAGAAAAGTGGCTAAACAGAAATGTTCAGGAGGTCAAACGGTTCATTTTCCTTTTTTTCTTTTTCTTGCAGCTCACAAAGATTATTATTGAAAGCCGTCTTCCTCAAACGTTGTAGAGTTCCTAAGTATTCTTGGTGTTTCTCAGAAATGAAGACTCTGTGAATAGTGTATTTTGGAGGGAAACTGGGGTGGGGGTGGAGGTAACAGAATTGAGTTGATCAGTCTCATGAACTGCCAAATTTGGCTTTTCATTATTTGCCTTTCTGTCCAGTGACTAGTGGCCACTTTTCAGGAAAGACACGTCACACTAACCAGATACTGAGAAAGTTGTGGCTTGTTGCATCTGGATATTAAGATTGCCAAAAAGAAGTGACCAGGGTTATACTGCAAGACTATCTCTCACTTCTTTTCACTAACCTGTCTTTGCTAGGCATCACTGCACCTTCTGTAGGTGTGTGTTTGACTTTGGGTGGTTGAAGCACATTCCATGCCAGTATTTAGCCAAAAAACAATCATATTCACAAGTTTCTGTTTTTTCGGGCATGAGGTCTGGACAACTCTTGCTTCAAACTGGTGGTCCCCCTGCTTCCAGGACTACAGAGTACTGGGATTACAGATGTGCCCCACCACTGGCTGCATCCCAGTTAGGAATCTCCAAAGATGAATGGGATGTTGGTAGCCAACACAATGAATGAGAAAAGCTGTTTTCGCCTCCTTAAACATTTGTAGTTTCGGAGTGAAAGTTAACTACTTCAGGATTATTTGTTTTTAGAAAGTCAGTTTTGCTTTTTAGAATCATACTGTTCCAAGTCCCACTATTCCAAGGCTCACTTGCCTGGGGAAGATCTTTTGAAATATGTTCACATCATATAGCACATATACTTCCTGTTGGAAAGAAAGCTCCAAAACTACATGTGGAGAGGAAAAGGGAAAAATTAGCCCTTAGAGTAGCTTTCCATTTGCTGGTAACTTTGATATTTTATATATTTGCTACATAGCTGTGTCATATATAGGCTTCTCTAGAACTAGGAGAAACAGATTTGTATTCATAAAAGGTATTATTTACAGCCATTATGGCTATGTTTTTCAATTATTTCGGCAACATGAAAAATGTCATAATTCACCGCTTAAAAGAGGAGGGGGAAACCAAGGTGCAGCACAATCTAAATTTGTGTTTGAAAAAAATGGGAAACACATCAAAATGTTAATAGTAGTGGTGGTTAGAGAGAGAAGGGGTTTAAATATTCTTCATTATACTTATCAGAATCTTTGTGCCAGTTTATAATTTATATTTAGGACAGTTTTGTTTGTTTTGGGGGAGTATTTATTTTTTGAGACAGGGTCTCACTATGTAGCCCTGGCAGACCTGGAACTCACTACGTAGACTAGATTGGCCTTGAACTCATGGATACCCACCTGCCTCTGACTCCCAAGCACTGGGATAAAAGCCATGTGCCACCATATCTGGCATTTTTTAAACAGCAAAAGGCTGTTTGGGGAATTGTATTTCTAGATCTTAGCAAAGTAACTGCAATTCTTAAATCAAAACCCAAAATTTGCAAAATCAAATTTCAGAACAAGATTTATTTTTCTGACACGCTTTACTATATATGCTAAAATCTTTAAGGAGTTTTGTGACAGGGTATTCCAATTATTATAACCTCTCATTTAAGCCTTTGAAGTAAAGTCTATAAAACATATAGTTCAGTACTTTTCTAAGTAGTTTTCCCTCCTGGCCTTGCTCCTCATAATCCTAATCAGATCAGGATTAGTGGTGTGAGGTACCCTTCTGGCTCAAGGTAAATAATTACATGTTATATATTAACTTCAAAGAAATTCATCTTCAGTTTGTCTTTTTGTAGGGTGACTGTAAGTACTAGCTGTTATATCAAAGTATAGTCTTTTCTAAAAACCCTTTGTCAAACTTGGAAGCAAGTATTGATCTCAAAGTGTAGAATGGTTCTGAAAGTAAGTGTTATCTGACTGTCAACAGCATGAAGGAATATAATTATCAAATGGTGCTGGCTAGAGTTACAGCATACCCATACAAGACAGCAGCACTAGCTATTGAGCTTGTATCAGGTCACTTGAAACCTGCTCCCAGGATTCTTTTTTTCTCAAAGCCTTCTAGGAAAATTATCCCATGATCTGGGATTGTGGCCTAATATATTTGCACATTTCCTCTTCCTTGAGTGTAGAGCTTGGACCGCAGCAGGCCTTCCCTGCATATGGGAGAAGATGGACTGTCCACATGGTACCTCTAGAAGACTGCCATTAGAAAAAAGAAAGAATAATTGAAGTGGAGGGAACTGATAGCTTGGAGGGGTTATAGTGAAATATCCAGTAGGGGCCAGGTATGATGGCACAGGTCTTTAGTCCCAGCACTTGGAAGGCAGAGGAGCTCTGTGACATTGAAGCCAGCCTGGTCTGCATAGCAGTTCCAGCCCAGCCAGGGCTTCATAGTGAGACCTTTTCTCAAAAAAAAAAAAGCGAACTATCCAGTAAGATTTAGTTACAGGGATAAGATGGAGGTTTCTGTGAACATGGGCAGACAAATTTTTCTCATTTTATACAAGTAATGTGTGTTAATAATTACAATAATCATTTTTAAATCTGTAAAAACTACTTTTACTTACTGCAATTTAGCATTTCATCCTCTTGTGTGGAGACTTACAGGCTATGTGATAGCTATTGCAAAAGAGTCCTGACAACATTTACATCTACTATTATCTTAGGTAGTTATAGGATCATTTCCAGATCCTACGACTTGAAAGTGTTACTAAAAAAAGAGTACACGTGTATTACTACATCACCAACTTTTTAAATACATTTATTCTTGCATTGCAGTGTAATTGGTTTCCTTTGTCATTCTATGTGTTTTATGTATTCTCTAACACTAAGTTACTGTTCCAAGTTCTAAGCAGTCTGTAAGCTTCACCAGACTGCCAATGAAGTCTGAAGGTTTCGAAGCCCCAATTTTTGATGATTTACTAAAGATGTCCTTTGACATTCTACCAACTTTCTCAGTGTTACAGAACATTATGTCTTTTTCTTTCTTAGTTTCCAAGCCAGCGCCTTATTGGGAAGGAACAGCTGTGATAAATGGAGAATTTAAGGAACTCAAATTGACTGACTATCGTGGGAAATACTTGGTTTTTTTCTTCTACCCACTTGATTTGTAAGTAATATATGTAAATAGCCACTAATAAAATGTCAGTCCTTGTCATTCATTACTCAAAACAACAAATAGAAAATGTTTATTCAACTGTTGATTCTTAAAATGGCAAGCCAGAATGCAAAATGTATTAAGAAAGGTAAGATCTACTATATATCTGAGTTACAAATCAATGACATCAGTATTTTCTACTTCCATCTACATGATAGTGTTATAAAGGAATAATTAGAGAAAATTATAATATATTCCTTAAGCCATAGGTAATAAAACAAGAAAATAGACTTAATATCTTAGCAGTTAATGCAAGAGTTAATACATTATTCTGTTTACTCATGACTTTGCCATTGTTATTTGCTGTTTCTGTTTCCCTGACATTTGAATATTTTATGATTGTGGGGTCTTCAGTTCCAGCAGTGAACATTTTTGTGGATGGTCATAAAGTTAACTCAAAGTGGATTCCCTTATAGCTTTATTCACATCAAGGAGTTTATTCTGAAAAATATTATTCTGGGTATACCATACTCAAGATGAGTGTGAAAGAGAACCCCCCCACACACACACACACCTTTTTCATTGTGCCTTTTTCCATGAGGACTGATCTAGATAGAACTATGAAGATGAAAATTAAACTAATTTCTGTAGATATTTTTGTAAGCCAGGAGTTGACAAATATTTTCTGTAAAGGACAAAAGCCAGTAAATTAGCTGGGTGTGGTGGTGCACACCTTCATTCCCAGTATTTGGGAGGCAGAGGCAGGTAGATCTCTGTGAGTTCCAGGCCAGCTGGGGCTCCAGGGAGACTCTGTCTCAAAAAGACAAAAAACCAACAAAAACAAAACAAAACAAAAAAACAGTAAATTAGCTGGGCATGGTGGCACGTATCGTTAGTCCCGGCACTTGGGAGACAAAGCAGAGAGAGTTCTGAGTTCAAGCTACATAGCAAGTTCTGACCAACCAGGGATACATAGTGAAGCCCTATCTCAAAAAAGGAAATTATTAAATCTTGTCTCTGTGCAACTGTCCATATTTACCATTTTTACCACATTTACCAGGCAGCTGTACACAGACCATGTATATGTATATGTGATTGTGATTGTTGCATTATTGCACATAAATTTCACCCAAAAGGGTTGGATTTGGCCTGTAGAACAAAGTTTGCCAGCCCCTTGTACTAAGCTAATTGGAAATAATTCTAACAAAAATTAGGATATTAAGGCCAAAACAAGTTATCTCTCTTATCAGCTCATACTCTGGCTCCACTAGCTAAAAATTAAGTTAATTTCTAACAGAGATCAGGAGTGGAAGTCTTGATATAAAAATTACAGGCCTTGTAAATTCAGATTGTTATAAAGCCATAAAGTTTATATATGTAACATCAACTCTGAATTTTCAAAAAAATTAGTCTAATATAGGGCTGGAAAGACAGCTCATCAGTTAAAAATAGTTGCTGCTCTGCAAAGGACCCAGTTTTGACTCCCAGCACTCATACTGGCCGGCTCACAACCACCTGTCACTCTAGCTGCAGGGAATCCTGTGCCTCTGGTCTCCTTGGGCACCTGCAACTTGTGTACATACCCACACATGGATATACATACATACATACATACATACATACATACATACACACACACACATAATTAGAATCTTTTAAAAATTAGTCTAACATAGCACAAACGTAAGTTCTGTTTTTCCCCAGTGTTATTGAAAATTCTGTAATGAGTAAGGCATATCTCATTAGAGCCTGACTTTCATCTTCTGGGGCGAAGAGCAAAGATAGCTTCTTCCTATAGTCTCCATGTAATGCTAGACTGGGCCTGCTCAGAGAAGGAAAGAACTCTAGGGGCACTTGCCAATTGGCAAGGTGGAAAGTCACACACAGCCCTTTCATCTTCTGCCAGAATATTTTCTATCTTCAGTAGGAACTTGGAAAAATGTGTTAAGTAATTTTTGAGATAATAGGAAGAAAGAAAGAATCTGACCATTCTACCCTTTGAGAAAATACTAAAATATAATATAGTCCAGGTTACCAGGGTTATAATACTAAATTAGAACTGTCTACTTACACATGGCAGTGCTGTGATTTAAAAACCTGAATTATTTTTTAATCTAGGATTAGGCTCTGCTAGGAACTTGTCCCTTAATTCTGTGTTTTTCAAAATTTTTGGCCATGGTCCACACAGTAGGAAGTATATGTTTTATTGCCAACCAGTACACATGCATGCAGGCACACGTAGGGTGACATTCAGTCTGCACCAGCATAGCCATACTTGATGTCAAAATACTGAGAACTTCCATACAGGGTGGCAAATAACCACATTCCTGACCTCCTCTCCAATTTGAACCTCCCAAAACTCCCTTTCAGAAAATGTAAGCGCTAAACTGAACTTCAAGTTATCACAACCAAACATACACACATGCACATACACACATATATATGCATTTACATATATGTGTCTTTCACTATGCAATGATGTGTTGTCATATTTCTTTTTATATTTGAATATTGATTTCAGCTCAGTAAATTAGTTGAAGGAATCTCTACCGTGGTTTGAAAAATACTGCCCGAGGCAATACTCTTTCAACATGTCCTGCGCGCGCACACACACACACACACACACACACACACACACAGGGTATTTCACTATAAAAATCCCTTGGACACAATGTGGAAGAGGACCTATCTAGAAGCATGGGGTGGGATTAGAAAACATTGCCTGATCTCAAAATTCATGTAGATGTGGCTAGCCCAAATGGTTGGTATAGGAATAAAAAAAAAAGTAGCCAAATGATATGTTTATGTGGATCCCTTGAAACCTGTAAAGCACTAAAATACAAAAGGTATTAATAAAAACTAATGAAATAGGGGTACTGTTAGGAGGAAGAAGGGAACATTGGTCAGTCACTAATCAATCAAATTATGAGAAGAAAGTTTATTGAAATTTGGGGACTTGAATAAAATTTCTTTTGAGTTATTTTATTAAATACAGACTTTAGAATTTCATTTGTAGAAAATTCAATCTATCAATTGGTCTTAAGGTACGGGTATATTTAGGTATATTCTTATTTTGAGAATACTGACTTGCTTTGTTTCCTGTTTTTAACTTTCAGCACATTTGTGTGTCCAACTGAAATCATCGCTTTTGGTGATAGAATTGAAGAATTCAGATCTATAAATACTGAAGTGGTGGCATGTTCTGTTGATTCTCAGTTTACCCATTTGGCCTGGTCAGTATTTTACTTTAAAGATGTGGGATAAAAAGAATACGTTTACTCTTAAATTGTGTGCAGATAGCTCTTAGCATGACCATCTTATTATAATTACTTGGGTAACTTTAATGTAAAGAAAAAAATCTTTAAAATATGCCATTTTCTGGTGTGGTGGTTCAACTCATTAGCTTTTATTGTTTTCAAAAGAAATGATTTTTAAAAGTTAATTTTAGACTGGTATAGTGATTCATACCCATACTCTTAGCACTCTGGGAGGCTGGTCAGAAGGATCTCTATGAGTTCAAGGACAGCCCAGGCTACCAAGTGAGACCCTATCTCAAAAAATAAAAATTCTAAATGTAACATTAAAAAATTCGTTAATTAATGCCGGGTGTGGTGGCTCACGCCTTTAATCCCAGCACTTGGGAGGCAGAGGCAGATGGATCTCTGAGTTCGAGGCCAGCCTGGTCTACATAGTGAGTTCCAGGACAGCTGGGGTCTTCAGGGAGACCCTGTCTCAAAAAGACCCCCCCCCAAAAAATCATTAATCGTGAAGAGAAGCACCACCTAAGTAGTTGCAAGCAACTGCGAATTAAAATGACAAAAGAAGCCATTTCTGTTTGATTGGCCACAATTGAAAAGATTAAAAAGAAAATCCAGTGTTGATAGGGGTGGGAAGAAATGGCATTCCCATAGTAGTTGGTTCTTGCTGCAATGTCAGCATCCTTCCATGGGACACCAACCCACAAGTACTGTGATTTCAGTTTACAGAACATCTAAATCTGAGGACTGATGCATTGCATCAGAGATTATGACTAATTTCCCTCACTGCTTCATCTTCATGTGGACTGTATTTCTTTACCTTGCAGAATAAGAAAAGGTCTTTGCACGGTGTGCTGCCTGTTTCCCAAGTCTTTGTCTTGTGATCACTCCTAAGATTGTGTTTATGACAGTGCATATCCTTTATCAATTCTACTTCTAGAAGTTAATCAGAGAGGTTTACAATGACGAGAATATAGGATTGCACCCAGCAGTGTTTTGGGTTTGTTTTTGAGACAGGGCTTCTCTAAAGCCCTAGCTGGCCTGGAACTCACTATGTAGACCAGGTTGGCCTTGACTTCACAGAGATCAGCCTGCCTGTGCCTCCCAAGTGCTGGGATTAAAGGTGTGTTCCATCATATCCAGCCTTTTTTTTCTTACAGCAGTGTTTATTTTAAAAATGCAATCACTTTAATGTCTGTCAGTAGAGATTAGTAAACTGTAGTATTCCATATGTTAAAAATGTCTTACATATCAATATTTAGTACTTAAAGGATATGGATATACTGTTCAGTGAGGGGAAAAGGCAGGAAAAAAGAAAGTATATTAGTCTTTTGTTACAGAATATATGTATTATAATTATGTTTACATATTTGCATGTACAGAAAGAAAGTTGATTTTTAATATGTCATTTATTTAGCTCTGAGAGGTATATGTTCTGTCTATTACAGGATTAATACCCCTAGAAGACAGGGAGGACTGGGGCCAATAAGAATTCCACTTCTTTCAGACCTGAACCATCAGATCTCAAAGGACTACGGTGTATACCTCGAGGACTCAGGCCACACGCTTAGGTACCTTTTGGTGGTTAAAATTTTGAAAAGTCCAAGTCATTAATCCTCTTAGAAATAAATACTATTTATAAGTTAGGTGATACGTTTTTTAAAATAACATTTTATTAATTCTTTGAGAATTTTATACAGTATATTTTGATCATATTCGGACCCCTTCCCTTTTGATTAGATATTATTTTGCTCTTGCAAATGCAGGAATGTTGTAGCTATTCTTTAAACCATTGGGGCCTACTTAAACTGTGCTAGTGTCACACACTGCTAGAGCCAGAGGCCTTTGGCAACCCTCTATTTTTAGAAGAAAAGAAACAGCTTCATAGACTCTTATGTTATGGCAGAGGCCAGATTTACCTCTCGGTCTCCCAAGTCTTTAGCTGTTTTATTTTTCTTTTTTCTTTCATTTTCTCTAAACTGACTACAGTAATGTTTTTCTAATGCAAATATAATATTTCAAAACCCTGTGTCTTTGGGAAAACTGAGGCAGTATCTTACCTAGCAGCTTTCAATAGATTATATGAACTAATATACTTGAATTAATAAGTGCATAATATACTTGAATTAATAAATGCAAATAGAATTCTTTGCTAAAAGGGCATTTTAGCTTAAAACAGTTGAATAACTCTTTTATTTTATTTTGAGAAATAGCTTCTTTTTTTCCTTTTTTTCTTTTTTTTAAATTTTTGAGACACGGTTTCTCATGTAGCCCAGGCTAGCCTTGAACTTACTATATAGCCAAAGATACCTTGAACTCCTGATTCTCTGGCTTTGCCTCACAAGTGCTGGGATTACAGATGTGCACCACCACAAATGGCTTTTTTATTTCCAAAGTACTATATATAGGCACATGGTTTTTAAAAGTCAGATTAAGTGGTGTTTTTAAATTTTATTATGATATGTTGGTTATACATAATGAGTTTCATTATGATCTTTTCATACATGTATATAGTGTGTTTTTATTATAGTCATCCCCCCCATTACACCTTTCTGTCCCATTCCTGCTGATCATCTTCCCAAATCGTCTAGTGTCTGTATGTCTGTGTGTATGTGTGATCCAGTGAGTTTAATTAGGGTTGTTTATAGGAACATGGGCACCTTACCACAGAAACATCTCTTCCCTCCCCCAGCAACCACTAACTGCCTATAGATCCCCAAGAAGGTATGAAGCCTTGTGAGCCACCCCCAGCAAGGACTAGCTGCTTATAAATCCTGAGGGAGGGAAGGGGCCCTTCCATTTTTTAAAGCAACCATTTAACAGTAATAATCCAAAATTCTGTAGTAGGTGGGGAGGTTGAGAGTGTGTGTGTGTGTGTGCACGTGCATACACCAATAGAGTAGGTAAGTGATATACTGTTGATTCCATATAGCAACATACTTAACTGAGAAGGAAGGCTCACCTTTACCATCCCTGTGATTTCCAGAGGCCTCTTTATTATCGATGACAAAGGAGTCCTAAGGCAGATTACTCTGAATGACCTTCCCGTGGGTAGATCGGTGGATGAGACACTGCGTTTGGTTCAAGCATTCCAATACACCGACAAGCATGGAGAAGGTACATCCCCCCTTTTTTTTATTTTTAGTGTAAGAAACAGCATAATTTGCTTTCCTATCCTCAGTGCAATTTGGAGGCTTCCAAAATCTTCTGCTTACTTTTTTTTCAACTTAGTAGCTTTCTTTTAGAAAGCAAAATTATTATTTAAATTTTTTAGCAAAATACCAGTAGAATATTCTGCTTACTGTGGTAAGATGCAAAAATATTCAATATTTGCATAGTCTCTTTGGGTAAATTCAAAGAGGAAAGTTTCTCCTACAATTTCTGAAATTCTGTTTTCTATAAACTTAAAATGTGCCAATATGGCTAGTAATGTAGGTTTTATTTGTATATTTACATTTTTAGCTTTTTATTTATCACTTTACTGTAATGAACTCACAAATAGAAACATTACACAGCTAGATTAAGGTAGCCACCCAAACAGTTGCCCAGCCCCAAACTCTTATCTGTCTCAGTTAACTTCTGTATATTTGTTAGGATGGCCATTCTGATTTAGCTTTTTTAATTAATGTGATCTTTAGCATTATTCAGTATCACACTAATAATCTATCTTTTTAAACTATCTTTTTCTCATTTTGTTCCTTTTAGTCTGCCCTGCTGGCTGGAAACCTGGTAGTGAAACAGTAAGTCCTGTTGATTTTTCTGTTAAAGCCATGGCTGAAGCCAAGTACCTGCCGACTTAGGGTGGTCTTTCCTTGTAGTCAAACTGTCTGATACCTGAAATGAAGTAAACTTTGCTAAGCAGAAATCATAAAGTGTAGTCATTCCTCAGACTACAGGAAGAGTGGCTAAAACTGGAGAAATAAGGGGTTTAATGCTATGAATTTTAAAGCTAAGTATCCAGAGCAATACACTCACTGTTCTAAAGATGAAACCAAAAAAGGCAGAGGAGAAATTTGGTAGAATAAGTTTAGGGGTCATATATAGAATTTCTTCCTATATTGTGACTGTTAACAGTCCTAAGCAAAATTTCTCTATGCACAGTAAAAGCCTTTGCAAAAATTTGGGTTTAATGTTCATTGTCTGAAGAAAGAAAAGATTGAAACAGCTATACTCCCTCGCTTTGAGGATGCTGTTCAATTTATAGTCAGTCTCTGAAGTAGTCTCTGGCTAGAATACAATGTGGAAACTTGCTTGAACCTTTTCTTAACATCTAAAAATCTTCAGGTTTTGAGGGACTAAGGAGATGGCTCAGCAGTTAAGAGCGCTGACTGCTCTTGCACAGGACCCGAGTTCAGTTCTCAGTACCCACATGGTGGCTAACAACCATCCATAACACCAGTTCCAGGGGATCTGACGCAGTTCTTCTAGCCTCCATGGGCACTGTACAACACAGATGCACTTACGTACATGTAGACAAAACATTTATACACATAAAAAATAAAAATGATCAATAAAATATTTTTTAAATCTTCAGATTTTTAATCTTCTGAAAAATCAGTTTTACACAAACTATAGAAAACTGAAAGATACTGGAGCATGGAAGGAAAAACTGATCTTAAAATAAAAAATACTGGGAATGGAGAGATGACTCGGCAGTTAAGAACACTGACTACTCTGACAGAGCACCCAGGTTCAGTTCTCAGCACCCACATGGCATCTAACAACCATCCATAACTCCAGTTCCAGGGGATCCGACACCCTCTTCTGACCTCCATGGGCATTGTATGACATGGGTGCACTTACATACATGCAAGCAGTACACTCACATAAATTTTTTAAAAATACCATTAGCCAGAGACAACCAGAGGTGGTAGTTAATTCTTTACCCTCAGATATGCCCCTTTTTCTTCTTTGAACATGGATTCTGCCTCAGGGCTGTACCCTTGCTGTTCTTTTTTTTTTTTTTTCTTTGTGTGGTACTGGGGTGAGTTACGCATGCCACAATATGTATTTGACGGTCAGAGAACAACTTTGTGGATTTTTTTCTCCCCTTCCACCATTACGTGGGTTCCAGGGACTTACCATGTTTGCATGGCAAAGGCTCTTAACCCACTCAGCCATCTCTCCGGCCCCTTTGCTGTTCTTTCTACATTGATCTCTGCATGATTGGCTGGCTCCCTCTCTTCACACACATTTCAGCTCAAATGTCATCTTGGAAGTCTTTCTTGAGCACTCTATATCTACCCCATGCACTATCTCATCAACTTGTCTTCAAAAGCATTTACCACAATCTAGGAATGACTATTAGAATGTGTCTGAAGACAAGGGACATTAGCTTTGTTGTTCACTAAGCAGCCTGTCTAGCCGTCATAAGAGTTTAAATAGTTGTCATGTAGCAGGTGCTCAGTAAATATGTGTTGAAAGAATGACCAAACCGAGAAATAGAGAATGACTTCTGTCAGTTAAACACAGTCTATGCTAATATGTGTAGTTTCTGGCAGGAGAGTTCATAGTTTTCATCAGATTCTCAAAGATCTTTTTGGCCCCCAAAAGTTAATCTAGTGGATCGATAACATGTTTTCTGAAATGTATAAATCTCATCCTGCCATACCCCTCCTACTGAATCTGTACTTCTTGGGAACTCTCGCTAATCTTTCAGGAGCTGGATACTCAGGATATATCTATGATGTTATTTTTTTAGTCACAGTTGGTTTTACTATGTGCATATAGACAGAAAGTATCTAGTGTCGAAGGTACCTTTAGTGCATAACTTTAAATCCCCTTTAAGATACATAAGTTTTCTGTAGATATTAATAATCTGGTATTGTAACAGTAACTTTGATCTCAAAGGCAAAAGCATTTTTGCAAACCTGTCAGAAGCTGGTTCAAAGTCAGTGAGTTGCAGTGATTATAATAGGTTTTTATACATAAGCATAAGTGTGTTTTGCCTTTAACTAGAGACTAACATAGTTAATGTAAGGTCAAATAATATTAGAAATTGCATTTTTGTAGGGGGAGAGGGTAGGTGGGTGGGTTGGTCGGTTGGTTGGTGTGTTTTGAGACAGGATCTCATTGTAAGCCAGAATAGCTTCAAAATTGCTGTGAAGCTGAGGATGTCTTTTAATTCCTATCCTTCCTTCACCTTGCGAAGGGCTGAGATTACAGGCATATACCACCACACTGCACTCTAAAAATTGTTGTAAGTCTAACAGGTTTTTAAAACTATGATGTTCCTTGGAGGAATTCCTCCTTCTTTCAGAATATTCATGAGGTAGGATCAAAAGTTCATGGCCTGCCTGGGCTACAGAATGTGCTCAAAAATAAACTAAAAAACATAGTGAGGCCCTGTCTCCAAAAATAGGAGAAAAAGGAGCTGTAGATACAGCTCAGAAATAGAGTTCTTACTTAGCATTTGCAAGGCCCTGGGATCAACCTTCAGTACTGCAAAGTCTTCCCCAAATTCATTTGATACGCAGTGCCCCCCTTTCAGGTTATTGTGGTATACTGTCGTTGAATCAACAAATCATTTTTAAAATACATTAACATCTGTAGCCATGCTTTCAATGTGTTTGATTTAACTATAGATCAAACCTGAAGGTACTATGAAAGTCTGGTGGCCAAGAGAAGAGCTGTAAGTAGATTTTGGGTTGCCTTGGTACAGATGTTAATTTTTTGAGAAATACATTACTTGCTTTGGGAGATAGCTGAGATTAGCAGGTAGGGCAAATAGTTTTTCCTAAATGTTTACATAATATGATTTGGTGTACAAAACCAGTGTTTATATCTTCTATAGTCAAGAGATGGGCAATTAATGCCAAACTCTTAATGATATACTTTGAGGTGCTTTTAAAATGAGTAATTTGCTTTTTGTTTTGTTTTGTTTTAACAGATAATCCCAGATCCAGCTGGAAAACTGAAGTATTTCGACAAACTGAACTGAAAAATACTTTAGTGTTGATGTTTGGACCTTTTCAATAAAGGTCATTGTGTTACTACCATATTTTACAATAGCAATTTCTTGGATAATATCAATATCCATGTCATAATCCAAAGATATTTACTATTCAAGATAGACATTGAACACACCCTGTCTTTCCAGAGTAAGAAATGTCAGATTGAGCCAAACTCATAACAACCATAACTGCCATTTATAAAGTACATACCATGTGTCGGGAATTGTAATAAGCAGACCAGATGAATTGTCATTTAATGCTCATAACTATTTATTTATTGTATACATGAAGAAACTGAAACTCAGGTAAATTACCCAAGGTTACTTATCTAGCTAGCATAAGGAGAATGAGACTTTGAACCCAGACAAGCTAATTCTAGTTTCTTACCTCTTAACAATCCAGTACTTCTCACCTCTCCAAACCTTTGAGGAAAGCAGCAAACAGTAAGTTGTGAGCACCTTCCACAGCATCAGATTGGGATAAGCTCAAGATCACTGGTGTATAATAACATAAAGCTCTCTGGATCCCTCTTTTCCCTAAACTCATGTTTCCAACTAAGACCAAATTTAAAAGTAGTTTATATGTTTGTATTTAGTTTAAGAAATAAAAATTGAATCTCGAAGTATACATAACTAGCACTTCACAGATGACCACATACAAAGCAGAAGTCCGTTGCTGCTTTACCCCTTAGCCACCCCAATACAGCAATCGCTTTATGGTAATTCTGTAGGTGTGCCATGGTGTTAAGGGGCCTGGTATCCAGGAGAATTTACCTCTTCCTGTCCTCCATACTAAAGCCCTCAGTATAGGAACAAAGTCCCTTTCCCTGGAAAGGCCACCACTCTAAGAGTATTCTAAATGCTCGCGTGTCATCAAAATTTTGGAAACCACTAAGACTTGGCATTTACTGTTAAATGGATTTATGATAGTCTTATTAACATCCATTTTTAAGATTTCGTCTTTAGAACCTAAAAAGTACATTTTTTTTACCCATGGAATAATCCTGTATCTTTTATTTGTTTTTTTGGGGTTTTTTTTGAGACAGGCTCTGACTAATTTCCAGGCTGGCCTGGAATTTTCTGTCACCCAGGCTGGCCTTGAACTTCAAATCTTACTGCCTTGGTGCTCCAAGTGTTGGAATTACAGGAATGCACCACCATACCCAGAAAGATTAAGCCTGTGTCTTCTTCATAAATAGTTTCTTTGACATTTTGTCAGACTCCTGTCATTTTTAGATCTACTCAAAGGACTAGTCATAGGCTGAGCATGGTGGCACATGTGTTTAATCCTTTAATCAGGAAGCAGAGGCAGGAAGATCTCTGAGGTCGAGGCCAGCCTAGGTTATATAGCCTGTTCCAGGCCAGCCAGGCTACAGAGAGACCCTGTCTTAGAAAAAAAAAGACTAGTTATTACCATATCCGCATTCAGCAAGTTGATCATCTAAACACCTGGCATAAACCAATGACCAAATGACAAATTTCCTTGAAGGAATCTAGGATTTAATTACTGAAGCAGGTGTTTAGTAAGTGAAAATCCACTCATGCTCATTATTTTTCCCATTAACTGGGTGATGGAAATAACCTATGAATGAAAAGCACTAAATATACTCCTTAGTGCCTTCGTTTGTTTTGTCTTTTCTGAGACAGGATCTTCCTGTAGCCATAGCTGGCCTGGAACTTTCAGAAGATGCTGGCCTCCCATCATCCTGAGAAGTGCTCTCAGTGGTAGGGGTGGAGTTCGCACTCAGCAGACATGGTACTGCCTGGAGATGAGTCTTTTATGCCAAAAATGTCTTTAGTCCTGTTCTGGAGGCCAGAAATGCGAGTTTTTTTTTGGGGGGGGGCTGACTCCTAATAATTGTAGGGTTACCTCTTAGAGGGGGATGTTACAGTAGCATTGAAGGCCCATTAAGGGAAAGCTGTTTACTCCTAGCTAAAGAGAATGAAATCTTCCTCTGTGGAGGTAGGTCATTGCCTCCTCCTATAAAAATTAATCCAGTTGGTGTGGTCAAAGGACCACCCCTCAGGAAGGCAGCTTCACCTTAAGCCATGCTAGATAGAAGGCATAATTAGCTCTTTAATCAGATAATAAACTTCCTTCCCAGAATTTCCACCCCCTAATGAGTCCCTGTGAGCTGCCATGAGCTTCTTTTGGGTCTGCCCATCTTTATGAGTCCTGATTTAGAAATGTTTCCTTTTGCCGGGCATGGTGGCACATGCCTTTAATCCCAGTACTTGGCAGAGGCAGGAAGATATCTCTGAGTTAGAAGCCAGCCTGGTCTACATAGCAAGTACCAGGACAGCTGGAGCTACAGGAAGATCTGTCTCAAAAAAGAAATGTTTCCTTTTTATTCTGTCTTTTGCTTTAGGTTGCTGACTAGAGTCTAAGTATGCTTTCTCTGGTACTTTGGGCTTTTTCACTCTTTCTCTAAAGCTTCAGCATGTGGCTACTTCTCTGCCATGTGGTTGCCCTCCATGCCAACTTAACCAAACAGCAGCATGGCTTTTTCTTTTCAATCTCCCTCCTCCAGACTACTGACAAGTTTTACAACTTGTCTACCCTGGGATTTTTTTTCAAAAGATAGTAAAGCCATCCTGGACCTTTAAAAACTATGGAAGAGCCAGATATAGTAGTACCCACCTTTAATCCCAGCACTTGGGTGGCAGAGGCAGTCCTGGTCTATGTAGTGAGTTCCAGGCCACCTGGGACTACAAGGAGTCTCCTCTCTCTCTCTCTCTCTCTCTCTCTCTCTCTCTCTCTCTTTCTTCTTCTTCTTCTTCTTCTTCTTCTTCTTCTTCTTCTTCTTCTTCTTCTTCTTCTTCTTCTTCTTCTTCTTCTTCTTCTTCTCTCCCTCCCTCCCTCTCCCCCCATACATAAATAGGGGCTGGAGAGATGGCTCAGTGGTTATCCTGCAGAGGACCCAGATTCAGTTCCCAGCACCCACTTGGAAGCCAACAACTATCTATAACTCCAGTTCCAGGGAATCCAGTGTCCTCTTCTGACCACCTTAGGCATGGGTGTACTTACATACATGCAGGCAAAATACATTCATACACGTAAAATAAAAATAAAATTTTCAAAAAATCCTGGAAGAGCTGAAGGCAGATGTTGCAGTGATAAAGCATGTGCTTTGCATACATGAAACCCTGGGTTCAATCCCCAGCACAAAAACAATAGTGCTGGTGTTGAGTGGGTAAGATCTAGGGATGCTGCTAAACATCCTATCCTGCCAAGCATGAAACAGTCCTACAAGAGAATTATATGGTCAACCCCCACCATGAGGATTTAACAGTTAGTAGATAATAGTTGCTAGGGGTCAGGGTTCATGAGGCTCACCCCTCCCAGAGGATCTATATTAGTTAATGGTTGCTGGGGGAGGGAGAGACGTGGGGGTGGGCCACTGATAAGATGCCCATGCTCCCATACACAGTCTTTCATCTGTGTCCTGTAATGAATGGTAATGAAACTCATTGGATAACTCAAGAAAGGAATTAAAGAGGAAGAGGGGCTACGAGTTGGGAAAAGAAAGGGATCAGAAGTCAGAAAGGGACAAGAGTGTGATGGGGTCCAGTATGTTCACAATACATTATATACATGTATGAAAATGTCATGAAACCCATTATGCATAATATATGCTAATAAAAAAGCTGTATAAAAATAATTAGGAAACCAGGTATAGTGACGCATGCCTTTGATCCCAGCACTCAGGAGGCAGGCAGAGCTATGAGATCAAGGCCAGCCTGGTCTACATAGTTCCAGAACAACTGGAGCTATGGAAAGACCCTGTCTCAACTAAAAACAAATTAGAACCCAAAATTTCAATAGTAGCAGGTTAAGAGATCCCGCTCTGGAGACAACTACCAATACATCAAAAAAAAAGTAGGAAACTAGCATTGTTTGGTAGTTTCCTGCGCAGTTGAAGGTTGGAGCCAGACCATGGCAGCAGGAGGTCTTCCAGAGTCATCGCTCAGAAGGAGACCTGGACTTTCTGGAAAATACATGAGGCATGTCTTTTCAGTGTGGTAAAGATACCTGTCCTCTGCTTTTCAAATTTCTGGTCTTCTGTTGAATATGTATTTCCCAGTTAAGCATTACCAGTGTTCTGAGCTTCCCAAGCATCATGATGAGCTATTCTTTCAGGGATTTCTCAGTCCCCAGAATCACACAAGGGATCATTTCCCAGACTCTACACTCACTTTCGTCTTCTCTGTCCAAGGATGCAACTAACCCTACATCCTAACCTTCCCATCTCTCAGTAGGCTTCCAAGCTGTAATATTTTTTCTCAACATATTACCCATTATTTTATTACTTAATGATAGTTTTATATCCTAACCCCAACGCTGAAACACAGATGGCATCCTTACACTGTTTTGTTACCTATGAATTTTATGACAATACTAGGTCTCTGGAATGTCTGTTTTTTACAGTTCTAGAGATCAAATCCAGGACTTCACACAGTCTACAATAAGCATTCTACCACTGAGATATATGTACAGCCCTCTGACATATCTGCATAAAGTGCTTTTTTAAAAAATATATATATTTTCTTATGTATATGTGTGTATTGCCTGCATGTATGTAAGTGCACCCATGTCATGCAGTGCCCACAGAGGTCGGAAGAGGGCGTTGGATCCCCTGGAACTGAGTTATGAACAATTGTTAGCTGCCATGTGGGTGCCGGGATTCGAACCCAGGTCTGCTGCAAGAACAGCCAGTGTTCTTAACCACTGAGCCATCTCTCCAGCCCCATAAAGTGCTTTTAATATATAAAATATAACAATAGTCAGGCGTGGTGGCACATGCCTTTAACCCCAGCACTCCAGAGGCAGAATCAGGCGGATCTCTGTGAGTTCAAGGCCAGCCTGGTCTACATAGTGAGTTCAGGACAGCTGGGGCTACAAGGAGACCCTGTCTCAAAAAGTACCCCCCAAAGTTATATATATCTCTGAAATGTAAACCTTTTATAAAATGTTTACAGCCCACTTTTTAAAAGGAAAAACAATAATTCGAGTTACTATGGCTAGACATAATGGTGCATATCTATAATCCCAGCACTTAAGAGGCTAAGGTAAGAGGATCACAGTTTGAGGGCACTGATGAATAGAGCAAAACCCTGTCCCAAAAATATTAATGGCTAGCGCATGTAGCTCAGTAGTGCAAACCTTGCCTCTTAAGTG